>NC_088201.1:159261989-159562270 GCF_037126465.1 Ornithodoros turicata | reverse complement strand
TGCGAGAGGCCTACGCAATTTTCGAAGACAGCTGAGCCCTTAGCGCGAACGGACGATGACACCCACGAGCTGGTTCGACCACGAGGTCCTAAACGTCAGGAAAGTGGGCAGGAAACGGAACTTCGTGCGAGATTGCAAATTCACTCACTGTGCAAAGCAAGGACATGGCACAACGGCTTGTCCTGAACGAAGCCCTAAATGTGGAAACCAGCATGAAGTCCGAATCGTCGCAGACGATGAATGAATGGCAAGCAAACAACCGCTCTTGGACACTGGTTCTCAGGCCAGACCTGATCAAATCAAAATATGCAATGCAGCTGCGTAAGGAAGTCGCAGGCCCTGGCGAAACGATCGGAGAGACTGAGGCAGATTTGGATGTTTACAGCAACGTCTTCAGAGCGCTGTGCATGGACGCGGACGAGAGTTTCTCGGGCGCTGAGGTAATCGTGGGAACGATCATCATTGATTCACCATACGTTGTGGTGCTGCGGAACGAAGGCACTGCAAACGGGTTACTCTGTCCACCAATGAGACAGTGAAGCTGAGCGCTATACTGTCCAGTGGGTCACACTTGTTTGAGCCTCTTCAAAAACAAGCCTTCTACCCGGAGAAGATGTAGCGGATGAGTTATTGCCTTCCTATCATGAACTTCGGACATCACCATGAAGAAAGCGCAGACAGGACCATGAACGGATGAGGATCAGTTACGGACTGCAGCGCAACAGTTAACCTACACACATGGAAGTCTGAAGTCACAAGTTGCAAGGTCGCACCGGTCGCACCGTTTAGGAACATAGGTAGCACATGTGGACGTTCTTAGTTGTGCACCAGTTGATGAACTTTAACAAGCTTGAGGCACCTGAGATTTGTACTGCCGCTACGTGAGCCTTAAAATGAGTACGCCATGATGTGAGAGGCTTTAATATGAAACAGTCCTTTCTCTACTATTGAGCACGAGGATGGTAACACAAATTATTTGTGTTAAAAGCATGAAGCGGCCTCTGTCCGAACGAAATAGAATTCAGTTCCCTCAGGTGTACTTTGTACTAAATGGTGATGGTTTTATTTTCGCATAACCTCGTTCCCAGAAGTGAACTTTCTCTTAAAATACGAGAGCAAAGCACAAATAGCAAACACAAGTAGCTGAAAAAAGCTGATGCGATGGAAACCCACCCCCTCCCATGACAGCAGCGCACCCCACTTACAGCGCCCCCTGGCAGCCTTCTGCCAAATACTCAGTCAACCTCTCTGGAGTAGGGTTGCCCGGAATTCAAGGTTTGCGTTTGGTGTACGGATGAAGGTGCAATTCATAGTAAAATCCTTCGTCACCACCAAAGATCGATGAACATAATGTACGGTTGTTCACGATCCCCTATGTCCAATTCAAGACAGGGCTAAACATACATAGACCCTAAAACAGTTCTCCATAGAACGCATAGTTCACACAGCACAGGGCAATATCCGAATGAAATTGATAGGGCCACTAACAATGCAACGTTATGCATTCCAGCCTGCCAATTAGGGGCCTCTGCTTAACTCGCCTTTCAGCGGACCCGGCTACCATCAACTTCTACGGGAAAATGTCCCCGGTGGGAACCTAGGTTAATATTTAAACGTTAAAGGTTTTCAAAGTGTTTTTGACAGTTCATCATGAGGATGGGCAGGCGCGCTATGCAATAGCGAAACCTACTACGAAAGCTACTTTTCTTGATACTATTCTTGAGGGGACGTCTTCTCCGGGGGACATTTTTTCTTCCGGGGGCGATTTTTCCTACACCCGACTTCTACTGGTCTTCCCCCTGACGCCAGTTCATTTGTTGCGATAACTAAAATCGCATTGATTCATGGGCATATATCCGCGATCCCACTGCACCCCCGCACAGTGTTCAGTTACTGGCCACCGGATAAGGCAGAAACCCTACTCCAAAGCCGAACCTTATTTTAGTCCACTAAACATCCTTGGGTAAAGGGTGTGCGACGTTCAACATACTCACCCGTACTTGTAGAGGATGCCAGGGTAGTTGACAGGGACGACGTGGACGGGGACGACGTGGACGGGGACGATGTGGACGGGGACGATGTGGACGGGGACGATGTGGACGAGGACGCTGTGGACGAGGACGCTTCGGACGAGGACGTTTCGGGCGACGACGTTTCGGACGAGGACGCTGTGGACGACGACGTTTCGGACGGGGTCACAGTGGCTTGTGTGGTGGTTGCAAGACCTGCATCTGAAAAATATGTCTATTTACTAACCGAGACACCTATTTCCTGTTGCCACAAGAGCATAAGCGTCATCAGTCTTTCCACGAATTCCGTTCATTACGTTCGATGCTTTATTACGACTGATAATCCCCAAGAGTCTCAATAGCAGGAGCAAATTTCACAGAAAGTCTGGTTTTCGAAAGCAAGAAGCCAAAATTTTAAATTGGTGGAAGTGAATAACGTACTGAAAGTTTGTAGAAGCGAAAGCTTGGTTCAAGCGACTGAAGCTAGATGAAGTGCATGTCCTAATACTATCGATAGTTCGAAAACTATCGTGATGCTATCGAAATTCTGGTTCACTCGATAGTTGTACAATCGATAGCAAAAAACTATCGATAGTATCGAATGTTTCATATATCACGTGAGAAGGTCACTTCGGCCCGCGCGCTGGCCGCTGGGGATTCTCCTAGGTGCGGAGACATGTGGAATGTGGACATGTGCTCGTAGTTTTATAAGGTTACGCGTAGTACTTCATAGCCTTGTTGGATGGACATGAGGTGAGTGTGTACAACCGACAGAGGTTCGCTACACTGAGTGCATTCAGGTGCTCCTTCCTCTCGAGCGAAACTAGGAAGTATCCGAGTTTCACCGGTTCCACGAGCCAGAGCCGTAATACACGGCACTGGCACTTCCCCGGCCAAAATGGGGAAGCCGATAGACTGAGAGGCAGATACATATGATTAATGTATTTCATGTAATGAAAGAGTTTCTCTGTATCTGGCAACAATAAACGATAGAGGAGTTTGGGAGACATGGGATGTTTACCCCTGGTAGCCACAGGACCTTCACAAAGGTTCGTATGAGAGGAAACGCGTACAAAAGTTACACATAGCTATGACAATCTATACTATTTTGTGAGGTGTAGCAAATGCTTTTTGTATTGTGCTAAATTTCATATCGGACTTCCTCTGTACCACAGAGATTCCGCTATGTTGTGAAGTAAAAGTGAAGTCAAGTAAAAGTGAAGTCAAGTAATGTGAAGTATTCGAGAAGCTGTAATGGGTAACACGACTCGGACAGCATTACACAGGCAATTTCATGACGTGCTGAACATCTAACGGAATGTTTATCCCGTTCTCAGTCTGACGGACTGCGTACATATGACCGCTCTTAATACCTTTTTTAAGTTAGAACTCCCAAAGAAATCGCATAATTTGCCCTACTTGCAAACAGTTTTGGTGCCGGGCACATTCCAATCTGACCTCCCCGTCTTTGGTCCCCTACCGCCCCATCTCTTACTCTTTCCCTCCTCACGTGACATATGACGCACGCCATGAGGCGGAGCCTGTGGGATTCGAACCTCGAACTCCCACTGCCCAACGTTACTAGACACCATTGAGTTATTTCAGCTCCCAGATGTCCCAGTGGTGTCGCTCGACCAACGCCGATTTCAGAGAAAAAAACATGTGGTGTTGGGACATGAGTACCTAGGTTAAAACGGCCGTAGGTCGGGATCGAATGTCGGCCCCGTGCGAAGAACCAGGTCGCACTTTGACGCTGGTGGGCTTAATAAGGCTGTAAAAATTTGCATTAGGTCGTTTTAAGGAAGGATAGTGTCATCTCTGACAGCTTCCTTATCTCAAGCCTTAAAACGTACTGGACAAGCAAAGTCAGCGCACATTGAGCCAAGTCCGGATTTTTTCCCTTAGCAACAGTTGGCGAAAATCAGTTGATACCAATACATTGCACAGAAAAATATTTTAGGTCATGTAACATATGGTTTATTTTCTACAAAATTGCAAAGTTGGCGTTTTGAGCAAACATCGGCAAATTTGGCGTGCAAAAAAGGGATTGGTGGACGAGTTACGAATCCGAATTTAGCACCTAGGTACTAATCGTTATCCCGGCTACCAATACTGAAAGTATCTCCAGGGCGTTTTTTGTTTATCGCGCGTGAAAGTTGCCATAGTAAGAGAGGAGGTGAGGAGGGGGTGAGGAGCAATGCTTTCGAGACATGTGCAGCGGCGTCACAAGGGAAGCGGAAATTTCCGGACTTCCTGAGGTGGTAGTCCTACCCTGCGGCATGTGCAACATGTCCCGACAAAACTAGGCTGACACACATTACGTGTAACATCACGGCACCATTACCATTGTTATACTTTCAGTACCTCACTGGTAAATTCGGATCCGTAACCCGTCTCACCAATCCCCCTTTTTTTTGCACGCCGAATTTGCCAATATTTGCTCAAAGGCCAACTTCGCAATATAGTACTATACTACTATAGTACTACCATAGTACTATAGTATATTTTCTACTATACTATTGTGTATGTTTTCTTCGTTAAACAAACAAGGATTCGAAAGTAGAACCTTCCTTGGATTCGAATTCGTATTCGAAAAATTCTGGATTCGTCCCATCTCTAGTATTGCGATGCTGCAGTACTGCGTGCGGTTTTATAAGATGTCCGCTTCCATGGGCTTTCCCCTTGCTACTAACACGCACGCCTCCATGCAGCAGCCGCCGTCCCAACGCCAACTGACACTAGAGAGACTATGGTTATGCCCTGCGAACACACAAGTGACGCTCTCCTGGACAACAGCGAGATTGATTCTCACCTTCGCCCATTTGCGTTGTTACGTAGCCAGTGAAGATTTGCGTAACTGTAAAAAAAATGATGCTCAATGAAACATATATCAACATATTTGATGCGAAACACTACTTGATACTGGCGAAAGCATGAGCAAATATTGTGCAGTTTTGACCACCTGGTACTCATTCATGGTGGTCGTGCAATTCCTGTGTCGCACCTTACATTGCCCTGCCACTTTGTATTTACTCAATATATACGTGGTGTTGCACTATTAAGGGCACGGCACTTGTTGAGGCTTTTGCCACCCAAACAGATGTTTCCTGTAAGTGTACGTCATTAATTAGTCTGATTAGCTAAATTGAACTCAGGATTTTGCCAAGGAAAGGTAACTTTGGTGCCCATG
Organism: Ornithodoros turicata; assembly: GCF_037126465.1. Lineage (NCBI taxonomy): Eukaryota > Metazoa > Arthropoda > Arachnida > Ixodida > Argasidae > Ornithodoros > Ornithodoros turicata. Next base: position 159,557,071 of record NC_088201.1, on the reverse strand, counting down.
CCACAACACACCATTTCAGTGTGCGGTGTGGACGTAACTGATGGCTGTGAATACACTCTTAAAAATGAACTTCACCGCATAGCACGCTCCTAGTCGATCATAATATCGAATGATATCGTTATCTGCCTTAATTTGTTGAAAACGGGAGGCGTACGCCTTTTTTGTGACAATTATGAGCATTTTAAGAGCCCTGAGTTTCATGCTGTCATGCTGTCATAATTGGGAAAATTATTGCAGTAACATGTTGTGGCCGTGAATTCCTATGCGAAATTCAATTAAGGGTATTAGTCTAATGAATCGTACTTCGTGCAAACCGCTTGCAACACCCTCCATACTATTACTATACTCTTTTTACTACTCACTTTTACTACGGGACGATATCCTTACCTGCGCACGTAGTTGAGGCTGTTGCGGGTGCTAAATAAAGAAAGGATGCATTTTATTTTAGGTACCACCACAGAGATGCACAAATGTATAGTCCACAGCAGTAAGCATCTATACGATTCATGCATTAGCCGTCGTGTACGACATTAGAGTATATGACTTTCCCTGTTCTCTTAGCAAAACAACAGCTACGTCTATACGATGCCGCACTGTACCTGCGGATGAGAGGGATGGCAACGAAGAGAGGGATGTGACACGCGCACGACCATTGCACGATACCGCACGTGCAAAGGTGGGGATGGCAGTTCAAATCGTGCGTGCAGAAAAGCTAATATAGCAGCAGTATGACGCAGTGGCAAGCGCAGTACAGTGGAGGTAGTGTAATCTGGAGCTTTACGATGTTGTCAGTTTAATAAAATGAAAAATAAAAAAATATTCAGTGACAATTAGTACAACTGTCGTCAACCTTAACGTGGGGGCATTGGTGGAACAGAATAATTTCCACGAGGGTTGCTGTAGTCACGCTCGGGAACGTCTTATTGTTAAGGTTGACTGGAGCTGTACTAGGGTCCGCTGAACTGTTCCTATTATTGCATATTCAATACACTAACGAAGACACGCTGGAGCACGCTGGTTGCTGGTGATTTGCAAAGAATTATATCGCAAATAATTATACCAGAGACGCAAATAATTATATCACAAATCCCGATAAACGACGCCAAAAATGAGGCACACAATGCAGCTTGTGGGGGGGGGGGAGAGAGATGTGGGGAGGAGAGGCATCGGTAGTACAGGATGGGACCCTGCTCGGTTCAGGCTAATTCCAGCATAAGCACAAAACAATATCGTCTGGGCGACTGGGGTGTGATTGCATTTTTACTGTCTAGGCGTTTCCTATGGGAGGTCCTTCTGGGAGGCTTTATGGCTTTACATATTCTCATTCGAATGTCGGATGGATCTTTATAAGGAGTTTATATATGGACGTTATATGTCATTAGGAACTTTTGTGAAAGGCTTCATGCTATGGTTACGTGGCTGGCAGCTGCACCGAACATAGTACAGTCAGCCAGCATTGCACGTAATGTGTCATATGCGTCCGCTCCCTATTGTTCTCATATATGGTGAACTGCGACTATCATTTGTAACCAATTGGCACTAAAACCATGAATCTACTGTATAGCTTGTGAGCATAGCTGAATAGCTTAACGCGAAACCTCCCGGGTGTTCGTTTTTATGGAAACAGAGCGGACTACAGGACGACTACCGCCCAAAATTAATCTCTAGTTGGGGGGCATAAGGAAAGTAACGCAATCCTCGTCCCAAATTTCACAAGCTAGCGAGTGATGTGTCACTGAATCGTGTTCCATATACGCTCTTCTAAAGGGTATCGATGTGCCTGGCAGTAGCACACATACTTACGAGAGATGGGGTTAAGGGCCGTTGTCACAATCAGGATGCCTGGAATTGTAAAGGCAAGAATATTAATTCGTGGAATAAAAAAATACACTATACACTGAGGCTCGGTATCGCACAGACTGCATTGAACTTGTTCTGAACGACCGAGAGACAAAGAAAAGTCTTCTTCAGACCCAGCAACAAGTTTATTAGCACATCAATTTAAAAGCTAAAAATGTAAGGGTGGGATAAAAGACTACACTTCCCCTACACTCTGGGTGTACCCAGGGTGTACTCTGGGTAACGGCTACCTGTTACTCCCTTCTGCGTGTACTTTCCTGTCCCAATATACCGTTAGCAGACTGGGAGTGGAAGCAACCCGGATGAAGGTTGTTCGGAACAGACATGCTCTCACAGTAGTATCTGGCGCCAGAAGGCTAGCTTCGATGGTAAGCTCCGTAGCTTATTTAGTGGCTCTAACTTCGGCCTTCCTGCTGCTAATGCGTGTTTGTATATGCAAGCTCAAGAACTGCGTGATGTTCTGTTTCAAAAGGCGAGTCTCACCCATACGTTTAGTTTGTCGCGAACGTTATTATGTAACACTGCTTCGTTGTTCAACTGAAAGGCACGTCTGTTGAAGTCGTTCCAATAAACGTTTTAGAAACTTGCATAGTATGCAACGTATTTTATGTGATGATCGCGACATTACATAAAGCATGTACTGTGCTGATAGTTGCAGTTTTATTCATAGGGGAAGATGGCATTGTTTATATCCAAACTACAGTGAGTCTACGAAAAAGGCGTAGTGGGTGATGTTTCTTTTATGTATGCATATTATCGTAGTCTTTCACGTAAAGTCATGCCAGCCTGCTTCTAGTATTCACAGGTTTGCTTTAACAGCTACCTGATTTTAACTGAGGGACGAAGGAATAGTTATCCAGCAAAATTCAGAACTGCAACCCCATTGTACAGCAATGTGCACAGCAATGTTCGATCATGTCCGGGTCACCAAGTTTGTGGATGCCTTGAGGAAGGCAAAAGGAGACAACCGGCAGCCAAGAGGGACGGAGTTGGAATGAACGTTTATTATCACCCGCGCGGGTGCGGCGGGTGCCGAGCAGCCAGCGGTAGCGATGCTGCTACATGCAGCGTACTCTGCGAAAGAGTAACATTGCGAAGGTAACTCTTGATAAGAGTAACTCTAAGCACAGGCGCACAAAAGCGAGAGAGAGAAAATAGCACAGGTCAATAGGCACAGACACAGCTTAAGTGTCTTCAGGTCGTTCCTACACGACTGCACTTTGTGATGGATATTGTTTTGTTCCTGAAATCAATTATAGGTTGTGATCTGCATTGTGATTGCATTTCCTGCCCGGCTAGAATACTAAATGCTTAGCGTTTTAAGCTCAAATGTCTTCAGAACATGCTGACACACCAATAGCGAAATTTATCAAAGTATGGGGACACGACTTCAAATATGACATACAAAAGTAAGACAGACTGAACATGGACAGATTCGAATACGAATAGGACAGGCAGTGCAAGTACATCTTCATATAGGACGTAAGTGTTAGTTGTGAGATCACTTAACGGACTATTTCAGAGTTGCAAAGTTCATTTCATTTAAATGTGATCTTTCGCCAGTCATGGTACTGGTATTAATCTCCTCTCAAATAGTTTATCACTGTGCTTAAGTATTGTATGTATAGTACCAATATTTGCATGTATTTTGTATGCATATTTGTATACTATATGGGAGCTCATGTGGTCGATTGTTTACCACTATTTTTCATGTTAAGCCTTTGTGTGAAACACATGAAATGGAAGTTACTCAGCTAGGTTCATTTCGGAAACTTGCTTTCTTTTGCTTGCTTTCACGTTGCTTATTCGATTTCGATATAATATTCGATTCGAATATTTCGACTCAATTGAAATAGTTTGATCTAGTACATTTAGTTTCCAGACTATTTACTGTGAGTGTTCTGAAGTGGCTGCCAGTGCTTGTGAAGGAGAATTGGCTCTTTTGTCTCACGGAACTGATATGAATGCGTGATTCAATTGCTCACATCGCCTGTCATGGTTTAATGTATGTTTCGGTTTTATCCCCTTGCACTGATAGCCAAATTCTTACGGACATGCGTCTGTTGCTTTGAGAATTCTTCCTACCCTCTGCATGGCAAACACAATTGCTTGTCATGCAAAACGCCTTGTAGTCCGTGAAAAAGGCATGGCTGAGAAATATTTCGTTTTCGCATGCATTGCAAGAGTACCGTATGACCAACAAACACTAACTCGAGAGTCAGAGGTGCAGCATAGTTTGAGACAGGCTTATGATTCTTGTTGACTTTATAGGGTCATTCCAGCTCAAACGTCCGATGATCGCGCTCGACCATCTCCGATTTCCATGAAAAAGAAATATATGTTGTCGTCGTCCACGTGAACATAATCCGTGCGAAGTATTTCGCCCGGGGTCCGCATAGAACCGTCGCCAGGGGGCTTCGAACTCCCGCGCCGGCCTAAAACCATGGTGCGGGCGCTGAACAACAACGGTTTTACCTATCCCAAAAATTGAAACGGGACGCTGTTTCGAAAGGGTCACACTAGTTCGGTTCATGATCTCAGCGGCGGCGAGCCGCTAATTCGCGAGCCGAGCTATCACAAAGAAAGCGCAAAATCCGCCATGTGGAGCATTTTTTCCTCAATACACCGTACACAGAAATCTCGATGTTATATATTTTCCTTCTTGGGGCCCACCAATATGAGTCACCGACCTTTTTCGGCGAGTCAAATTGCTCAACATGGCGGATTTTGCGCGTTCTTTGTGAAAGGTGATCCTTTCAAAACAGCGTCCAATTTTTTTTTTGGATAGCGCCCGCTTGGACGCACCATGGTTTTAATCCCCGGCGCAGGAATTCGAAGCCCCCTGGCGACGGTTCTGTGCTGACCCCGGGCGAAATACTTCGCACGGATTATGTTCACGTGGACGACGACAACATATATTTTTTTCGTGGAAAACGGAGATGGTCGAGCGCCATCATCGGGACGTTTGAGCTGGAATGACCCTAGAACATCTAAATAAACAAAATCACTTATTCAACTTCGATTTGCGTAGGGTCTTGGCTGACTTCCCCACTTTGTACATGCCTTTCGAGCATCAACCTCCGATTTTGCGCTGTATTTACTGCCACGTGAAGTGCTATCCCAATCCACTAGGTGTAGTGACGTGTAGTGACAGCATTCATGGGTATTACTATGCTAACTGGATTCCCTAACGAGAGTATCCGTACACTCTTTGGGGGGGGGGGGTGCTGGTACCCCCTTGAAGAAGGAGAGTAACGGTACGCTCAAAAGGGAATGATATACGCGGGAAGGGTGTACTCCCAAAAACGGAGTTGGGATCTCTAAGGATTCCCGAAACAACCTTCGGTGTTTGTAGCTTTCCCACGCAAGCACGGCAGGCTGTCAACCTTTACAATCCTGTAAGTGATTCACCAGTATCGAGGACCCAGCCATTCTTTCAACGTTAGCTGCATGTTCCTTAATCCGTTCATTAAGGTGCCGACGTGCACAGAGTCGTAATCAAGCGGAATAGAATATACAACGAGGAGGAACAAATTTCGTCGGGATTAGTGGGAGAGGCGTACGCCTTTTTATGTCAGTTACCGTGTATCGTGTAAAAGGCATACGAGGCCTTTCTTCGAATCGAACACTCGCGGCAATGGTTGGCGCATACATGCCATCTTCTCATCTCTTCCTTCTACGGTCTTACGTTATGTTGCATGGCGTGTGCAGGGTATAGAGCCAGAGTGACCCTAGCCTTATTCACCTTCATCCCGTCATCATTCTCATCACCCCCACCCTCATACCGCATCTCACATTTCGAAATTCATAGCACGAACCAATCACTCAGACAGAAACACTTAATGAATAAAACATTCTGAGCGGCGTGATCATTTGGCGGAGTGCCTTGCTCAACTGACGTTATGCGTGAACCAGACCGTTGACAACAACACTTTCTGTTACTAAGTCAATACTCACCCAGCACGCAGAACGCACACGCGACTACGAAGAGCAACCACCATGGCGTACAACTGAAAGAAGCTTTGAGTCAGTGCATGCAATGCAATGGAATGTGTATTTGCTTTCGAACATGTACGAAGTGCACTCTTCCAACTGAACCAGACTGCGAAGAACAAAGAATGCACTGGATGCACTCCTCCTGGACTGTACAACAGTTGCGACACCAATCGCTATAATCTTTCTTACCGCTGCTTCTTGTTTCTTACAGGGGACCTCTTGGGCGCTGCATGATTTGAACAGGGTTAATGCCTCTCACGCATAAACAATCCAGTATTACTTACGGGTAGCCTGTGTGCCTTCCTCAGCGGTCAGATCTGCAACACAAAGGGTCGGTCAAGGCACTTCGAAGAGGAATGTGGCATTGCACATGGCGTATGTGTGCGTGTACTGCAGCTCAGTTAGCCAAACGTGTAAGCTCATGCATGCCCTGGACATGCATGGCACCACCATCCGGAATGAATCTACCTGGTTCTACCCTCTACCTGGTTGGGTGCAACCTTAAGGCTAACCTCCATGAAGCGAATTCACACGGCAGACTGCCACGCGCGTACTGCCGCTAGTTAGTCGGCACCAGCTCCATTGCGCGAAGGTCTGCGTCGGAAGATCTCCCTCTTATGTCACTGTTACCAGAGTACACTGAGTTGCTGGAAAAATGTACCGAAAGGCACTAAAACATGTTTCTCGGCCGAGAATGCCTGGCGTTCTAGCGGCGCAGTAGACGAGGCCCTTACACTCTTAAAAAGGGTGTACTCCATTTTCTTGCCACATATATCACTCCCTTTTGTGGAGTCCCCTGTGTGCAGAGTTGTACACGTTCTCGAAGTAATTGATTACAATTACTGCTACTACTGCGCGAAAAGTAATTCTTTACCGTTACAAATTACTTCATCAAAAATGCAATACGTTACCGATTAAGAATTTAACACGTTACTTTTCCCATTACTTTTAAATTGTGGACCATAGCAAATCCAACAAGCCTGCAGTGAATGCAACCATGCACCTCTTGTTGCAAATTCTAATATGAGACACCAACATACATGATAAGTGAAATTCACAAATACATTTGAAAGCAACATAAAAAACCCACACACGCGTTTATTACAGATTTATATACACATTTAAAACAACACCGAAACATCCGCGTCGAAACATCCGCCTCGTTTTGTTACTATTGTTATATTCAGTCCGCACAATTTATCAATACAGTCACCTATTTTACTGTTGCCCTAGTAGGTCGCGTTTGTAAGCGATTATCATATTACTGTAGTGTGCATGGAACACGCGTTGACTAGAGACGGCCATCACAGTGACCTCTGCGTCATTGCTTCAGTCGAGTCGAACTCGTGGTGGAACAGAAGAACAGATTGGCTTGCTGAGAAGTGTTGCCATTGTTGACAGAAGGTAAAAAGTAATCGATTACTCAGTAATTGATTACCGAAAATTGTAATCAGATTACTTGGAAAATTACTTGCTCAAAAAATTAATTGATTCAGTTAAGAATTACTGAAAAAGTAATTGATTACTAGTAATGCAATTACTAGTAACGTGTTACGTACAACTCTGCCTGTGTGGAGTCTCCTCACTCCCACAAGGGCATAACATTACTCCCTTACTCCCTCCTCCTCCCTCCCCCTTTTTTATTCCCCAGTAGGGAGATAAAGCGTTTGCGAACTCATTTTTCAGAGTAATTGGCAATGTGACAAGAAAAAGGAGTACACCCTTTTTTTAGAGACCCACGAGTAGCCGGCGAAGATTCGTTGCGGCGTCGTGTTCAGCCGCAATCGCGGTCGCGGCGAACTCCTCGAGCAGGGCATCCGGCGCTGAGAAGTTCGCGTCTTTTTCGCTCCATGGCAGTTCGTGTAATACGCTTTACTTCCGTTTTCGCACGATATTCGTCTGGATGCATCGTACACTCACGCTCCTAGCCAACCATCATCTCGAATGACTTCGTTTCAGCCCTGATTTGTTGAAAACAGGCGGTGTACGCCTTTTTTGTGACACTTATGCAGTTCATAATTGTCACAAAAAAGGCGTACGCCCCCCGTTTTCAACAAATCAGGGCTAATAACGATATCATTCGAGATGATGGTTGGCTAGGAGCGTGCCATGCGGTGAAGTTCTTTTTTAAAGGGTTCTTTTTTAGGCAATGAAAACTCCTTGCAATTACTAACCCTCAAAAACAAAAGCCGCTTGCATACGGATGAAATATTCACTGCACTCTTTCGCAATTTAGCTCCGCCCCGCGCTCTTACTTTTCGTCATTTTGACGTAGCGCTTTCCTCACCAATTATGATCGAGTGTTCCACGCATGATTTTATTTCAAATGCGGAATTGGACTAGATGAACGTGAATCCTCTTCTATTCAAAATCTAAACAGTTACAGCCTCAAACTGAAAAATTTTTAAATTAATTTAGGTATCATACGCGCACTACGTTTTCTGGGCAGTAGCACGTAGCACACCACGAGCGCGAATGAATATCCGGGACAACGGTTCCGGAATCTTAGGTAGGTGCGCGATGGAACAACTTCGTCATCTTCGAATGGTTCCGATAGTGGGCTGCCGTACTTTGGATTGAGCCACGCGGCATCGAGTCACCAGCTCGCGTGGTACAGTGGATAGCGTGCTGGCCATGTCATGTCGTGACTGGGAGGAACCCGGGTTCGAATCGCGTCATGTGATAGCAGCCCAACGGTTGACGTTTACGCCAGCATGACGTTGAATTTCGGAACCACGGAGCGCAAAACGTCGTTTCACACAAATAAACTGAGCGCTCCGACTCACAGCTGATAACGAAGTATGTTTATTGGCTGGTAATTTGAAACGTCATGTGCGCAGCTCGGCCCCCCGATTGGACGGCAAAACGCTACGTAGCCATGTGACGTATGCGTGGTGGAGAGAGGCTCGCTGGTTACTCATCTTTGAAAGCAGTTATATGGGTCAATGAGCTGGCACGAGCCGAACGAAATGTATATTTGGATATTATGATCTGCGTTCTTTCATGGGGCATCATTATTTCAGAAATGTTTGGTGGCCTGTTTACGGCCCCTTTAAGAGCGTACGTTGCAAGTGCCTTCCCCCATGCTCCGAAACAAAGCAACCCAGCATATACTTACCACGCTCAGTTTCCGTTTCCTCGTCGGAATACTTCACTGAAAGACAAGAACGAAATTTTCGTTAAGGGCACGTTGAACCGGAGTGTGGCGTCTCACATGACGTAGATGTTACTAATACCCCCCTGCCACACGTCATTCGCAAATGGCGTCACTATCGACATACCACACTCTTAGAAATTAACTTCACCGCATAGCACGCTCTTAGCCAACCATAATCTTGAATGATAGGGAGGCGTACGCCTTTTTTGTGACAATTATGAACAGCATAAGTGCCACAAAAAAAAAGGCGTACGCCTCCCGTTTTCAAGAAACCAGGGCAGATAACGGTATCATTTTAGATGACGGTTGGCTAAGAGCGCGCTATGCGGTTAAGTAGTGCAGGGCTGGCATTTCTAACGAAAGGCTAGATTATAGAGCGCAGAGCCGTTGTGTTTAGTCGGACGCGATAAGCCATGCCTGTGTTATCTCTCTCTGCGATGCCGGGGTGGGCTGTATTTCCAACCTCCTTTCGCTGCGAAGATTGCGTTGAAAAATTCATCGTTCGCTATTCGCGTTTTTCGCCAAATCGACGCCGCACAGCGGAGAAAAAAGGGACTAGCCGATCCAGGTACACACGGCCGACGACTCCGCGTTCACTTGCGGAAAACTTGTTGCTTTTCGCATGGGTCGCTGAGCTGCACCTGTATTTTGCTGTTGAAATCATGGATGAAGGAAACAGTGCAGACAACGACCAGCAAACTAAACCAAACGACTTTTGTTCTGTGCCACAACGCGACTATGGGCGCCGAGGGGACAGTAGTTTGTCTTTCCACGTTTTCTTCTTTCCACACACGGAACACCGCCTACTTTGACGCATCCTCGGAAGAGATGGATTGAGCGACGCAAAATCAGCAAACCTGTTACATCAGCAATGCTTATGTGTGTATGGCAGAGCTCTAGGAGCGGTACTGCCTACATATCTGATGAACGTCCTTTTTTTTCTTTTTTTTTTCTTTTTTTCTTTTTTCTGAAGTACACTTCTGTGCAACTCACGTCAGGAAGGGAAGCAAAACCTAGTCTAGGCAAAACACAACAATATTTTTCAAACTTGAGTAGCCATTATGTGCAATAAAGCACAAGGGATAGCGCGAAAACGTATATCAAGTCAGTTTTGTAACTCTGCATTTGAATCAGCGCGTCAAATCACTTGGGAAAGAATGCAGAAAGAATGCGACGTTCGTTAAGGTTTCCCAAAAACATAAGCATCAGTGACACACGGATGTGGCAACATTACCCTATAAATTCTAAACTACAGGGTGTTACCCTATAAAAGTCTACCCGTGCCGCCACGCCGTATTCGCCAATTACTCAATGGAGGTGGCACATTGTGCGATCTTTATACAAAGCTCATAAGGACATTTAATCGTGGTAAATTTCAAAGTGATTGAGTGCCGCAGCACGAAGTTATAACTCAAAACGTGCAATTTCCATAGTCAAAACAAACAAGATGGCGGCGTTGAGAAGAGCACTTGACATGCTGTTCCCCACACGACAACGTGTCGCATATCCTGCCAGCCGGACGGAACTGCAGTTTTCATTTCGTTTTCGTGTAACTGTCGTATTTTGCTCAGAAGTAAGCAACGTGAGGAACGAAAAATGCTGACGCATACTAAGCAGACGACACCCAAAAGGGATGTCGTCTGCTAACTGAGAGGCGCCATCTTGGCTGTTTTGACTACTGGAACCTCACGTTTTGAGCTATAACTTTGCGTTACGGTGCTCAATCACTTCGATATTTACCATGATGGAATGTCCTTATGAGTTTTATACGTAGGCAACACATTGTACCGCCTGAATTGAGTAATTGGCGAGTACGGCATGCCGGCGCGGGTAGACTTTTATAGGGTAACACCCTGTACATTCGTACACGCGCTACACACTTAGAAGATCTTATCTGTAAGAGAGCATCAGCACAGATATCGTGTGCTTGCATGTGTCTGACGTTCCTGCAGCACAGGACACTCGCTGCTTGCTATTTCGGCCTCGCAACCGGTAAACGTGAAATTCATCTTCACGAAGTGTGGTTGATCAAACACGCAGGAAGTTCGCAAATAATACGCGACAACTATAGCCTTCTCTTTGGACAACTCGGTTACGCCTGCCAGAAGTATATGAGCAGCGTTTAATACTCGTTCGCCATCAACGCATCGAGAATCAACATTGCAGTTCAGCAATCTCAAAATCGAAACTAAGTGACAACCTGGATACGTCCGCCATGTTGGAGTTAAGATGCGCCACCTACAGGTCGTCGAAAACGCGAATCCTGTGGGAGCCTCGTACACTCTTAAAAATGAACTTCACCACATAGCACGCTCTTAGCCAACCATTATTATTATTTTCGAATGATATCGCTGTGTGCACTGATTTGTTCAAAACGGTAGGTGTACGCCCTTTCTGACACTTATGCGGTTCATAATTGTCACAAAAATGGCATACGCCTCCCGTTTTCAGCAAATCAGGGCAGATAACGATTTCATTCGATGTGATGGTAGGCTAGAAGCGTGCTATGCGGTGAAATTCATTTCTAAGAGTGTAGAGCATGATGTTCGGCTATTTTTTCCGATGGGATAGCTCCTGAAAATCTCTGCTTTTCGCTGCTTGGACACGCGCTTCGACTTTCGCTGGGATAATGCTTTCATTCTCCCAATTTTAGGATCTGCTACTTTTTCTACTAGCACTCTGTGGGCTGGTTTTCGTCGGACTGTGAGCGATTGCGCTCAAAAAGTCATCGCGCGTTATGGTCCGGTGCTCTGAAAAGCATGATGTTCGGCCATTTTTCCGATGGGATAGCTCATGAATACCACTCTCAATTATGAATTTGAGTGAATTCGGCACGCTCTTCATATTGGTGGGGTAAAAAAGTGACTTTCACTTGGCAAATTTCCGACTTTAAGCTCGCAAAATCTTTCCATAATTACACTTACGTTACACGACATTCATATCAGGAGGTGGCAAAAACCCATTAAGAACAAATGCCGTTAACCGCATGACCTGATAGGTTGTGGTGTTTTCAATTCAATTACACGTTTTCTGGGACGTCCTGTTTCCTTTTATCTGCACCAAATTTTCATAAGAAGGGGAGTTGCCTTAGGGCGGTTCTACTTTTGGCCTTGGATTAGTCGACCGGGCTTCTACTAAGAAACCAGTTCTTTGCTCAACCATTGACTTTAGGGAGCACATTGCAATTGCAATATTAAAGCCTGGTCACCACATGATCCGCTCGAACCAGTGACGAAGCACTAATGTAATCTCGTGCACTGTAATCGCGTGCTATAGGCCCAAGTACTTCACCTGGACCGTCCGCCAAAAGAGGGACGGTGACAAGTGTCTGCGTTGTTGATCTCAGTCGCAGAGACGCGCTTTGTCCGCACCCGAGGGCGATCACAATCGCTGCCTAATCATGATTTATTTATTTATTTGTTTATAAAATACTACAAACCCTAAATGGGTACAAATCCAGCGAACCGGTAGAGATGTAGGAAGGGAGTTGCCTCAGGACAGAAGCCGCCGATATTTCGAACAGAGACTGTTCTTCTTCTGGGCACCGTCCTCATCATTGGCATGGTATTGGGGCTAGGTGTGACGTGTTTAAAGGTTCATGCGAATTGTGGGTCAACAGCCCGGAGGGAAGAAAGGTTCTGTACGGGCTTCTACGGCCGGAGTGAATGGCTGCTTTGTTAGAGTATGGAGGGGATTATGTGAACGTAGTGATCTAGGCTACAGACCGGTTACAGAAAAATGGAAGGTTCACGAACACGTGGACGAAACGGGACAACAGACAAGAATTGGCAAGCATAGTGAAAGATAAGGAGGTTACTTGTTACGTAGGGAAAATTCCAGAACGAGCAAAGTTTATATATATATATATATATATATATATACTCATGGAACGATGCGGCAGCACCAGAGGACACGTGTTTCGCCGTGTTTGCGGCTCATCGGCCCTGGGTAGCTGCGCATCGTTCCGAATTGGCAAACCAGGGGTCACTCAGCGAGCGATATACACCTGGGAGGGTGACTGAGCACTCCTCAATGCCACAGTGCAAGCCAGTGAATTGTAATGCAGGGGAAAAAGCCATTAAAGAAACAAATAAATGATACTAGACGTGTTTGAAATTCAAACTTACAGATTAATATGGCTTCTATGGCTGCACGCAGAGAAACATATACTCATGGAACGATGCGGCAGCACCAGAGGACACGTGTTTCGCCGTGTTTGCGGCTCATCGGCCCTGGGTAGCTGCGCATCGTTCCGAATTGGCAAACCAGGGGTCACTCAGCGAGCGATATACACCTGGGAGGGTGACTGAGCACTCCTCAATGCCACAGTGCAAGCCAGTGAATTGTAATGCAGGGGAAAAAGCCATTAAAGAAACAAATAAATGATACTAGACGTGTTTGAAATTCAAACTTACAGATTAATATGGCTTCTATGGCTGCACGCAGAGAAACATATACTCATGGAACGATGCGGCAGCACCAGAGGACACGTGTTTCGCCGTGTTTGCGGCTCATCGGCCCTGGGTAGCTGCGCATCGTTCCGAATTGGCAAACCAGGGGTCACTCAGCGAGCGATATACACCTGGGAGGATGACTGAGCACTCCTCAATGCCACAGTGCAAGCCAGTGAATTGTAATGCAGGGGAAAAAGCCATTAAAGAAACAAATAAATGATACTAGACGTGTTTGAAATTCAAACTTACAGATTAATATGGCTTCTATGGCTGCACGCAGAGAAACATATACTCATGGAACGATGCGGCAGCACCAGAGGACACGTGTTTTGCCGTGTTTGCGGCTCATCGGCCCTGGGTAGCTGCGCATCGTTCCGAATTGGCAAACCAGGGGTCACTCAGCGAGCGATATACACCTGGGAGGGTGACTGAGCACTCCTCAATGCCACAGTGCAAGCCAGTGAATTGTAATGCAGGGGAAAAAGCCATTAAAGAAACAAATAAATGATACTAGACGTGTTTGAAATTCAAACTTACAGATTAATATGGCTTCTATGGCTGCACGCAGAGAAACATATACTCATGGAACGATGCGGCAGCACCAGAGGACACGTGTTTCGCTTTATATGAGTATGAGTATGTATATATATGTGTATATATGAGTATGTATATGAGTATGAGCTGTATATGAGTATATGTTTCTCTGCGTGCAGCCATAGAAGCCATATTAATCTGTAAGTTTGAATTTCAAACACGTCTAGTATCATTTATTTGTTTCTTTAATGGCTTTTTCACCTGCATTATATATATATATATATATATATATATATATATATATATCGAGGGCAGGCAGGGCACGAGGGCATATCGAGGGAGGGCACGATCAAATTGTAAACATGTGCTCAACGTGCAGCTACAGAGCTTCGGCTATTTTTCCTTTGTATATATATACATATATATATATATATAAAGTTATATAATTAAATAATACAGTATATAATAATAAAGTATAATTAAAGTTCACATCACAACAGTCAACTCACTTAATTAACTTCCTCGACACCACAATATCACTAGACAACGGCAACCTCATCACAACCCTGTACAAAAAGCCAACTGACTTACAACAATACCTTCACTTCAAGAGTCACCACCCGCGCCACTGTAATGTTGGAATTCCTAATGGGCAGAGTGTAAGACTACGCAGAGTTTGTTCAAACGACACAGATTACGCTGAGAAGCTTGACGAACTCTGCAGTACACTTGCCCAAAGGGACTATCCAGACTCCCTCCTAACCGAATTCCGTCGCAAGGCACTCACACTCGATCGAAACGAGGTTCTGGAAAACCGAAAAAATCCTAACACGAGCCAAATAAGCTTCATCACAAGATATTCCAACGCACTTCCAAACATCAAAGCCATTCTACAGAAGCACGAGCCCCTCCTCCAAAGCAGTGACCGACTTAGCAATATATTCACCCATCCCATACAGGTGACATACCGACGCGCAAAAAACTTGGCAGACTCCTTGGTCAATGCCAAAATCAGCAAAACGAGCGCCCCGTACACGGGAACACGGCCCTGCAACCTCCCGCGCTGCAAAACATGCAAGCACGTTCAACACGCTAACTCCATCAAAAGCACTGCGAGCAATTACACCCACCCCGTTAACCACGCATTCACATGCACAAGCTCCAATGTCATATACAGTGAACCCTCGTTAATACGACCCCCGATAATCTGACATACGCGCTTTAAGACCATACCCCTGGGGAACAACGCAGTGAAACCTCTGCAAATCCCCCCCGTTAATATGACAATTCCGCGTTATGACCAAAATTTACGGGAACGTCCGTGGCCATAATAACGAGGGTTCACTGTACTGCATTGAATGCGGCGACTGCTCTATGCAATACATTGGTGAAACCGGCCAACAAATGAACAACCGCCTTACCGGACACAGAACAGACACGTCCAACAAACTCCCCAAAGCAGTCGCCGAACACTTCAACGTTCCTGGTCACAGTTTTGACAACATTAAACTATATATTCTAGAAACCGGGTTTAGATCCCCACGTGACAGACGTGATAGGGAGTCCTATCTCATATACAAGTTCAACGCTCTTCACCCGTCTGGTATCAACAAATCACAAGGCACCCTAGAAACACTTCACAAATAAAATATGATTTTCCCTTCTACCTCCATCATCATCTGTTATGTTCTGCATGACCACTGCTTTCTGCTTTCTTTATTGCATGCCACAACTTTGTATTAATATATATATATATATATATATATATATATAAACTTTGCTCGTTCTGGAATTTTCCCCACGTAACCACTAACCTCCTTATCTTTCACTATGCTTGCCAATTCTTGTCTGTTGTCCCGTTTCGTCCACGTATTCGTGAACCTTCCATTTTTCTGTAACCGGTCTGTAGCCTAGATCACTACGTTCACATAATCCCCTCCATACTCTAATACCCCTGTCACACGTACTAATTTAGTGTCACTTATTTGAAGTGCACTCCGTCCTGTAATGTCACTTTCACTAGGCTCCTGCTATACGGCATAAGTCAGTGTCACTAAGCAGTCATGGTGATGACGATGGGCGAGCTTGAACTCCCACCTAACCTCGGGGAGTGCGCCATGCTTTCTTCGTAAAATCATTTTTCTTACGTCCAGAAACATTTCACAAAGATTTTCTTCGCAGTTGAAGTCGATTGAACGTCATAAATATAATTGTTCCGAACCAACACAAGTATATTTATTTGACAAATTTTCAATTTTCTTCTTCACCTCTTTGGTGGTGTTTACTATGTCTTGCGCGTGCAACTGGCCCGCGATGTCAGCATACACTTTCGCGATTCGCTTGGCCTCCCATGTTCTGATAGCATAGGTTTCTATCTCAGACCACGATGCCCTGTCTTTTTTGTCTTCCATTATTCAGTGCTTCACTGCGAGTATTTCGCGATTTCGCCGGTAACACTTAACCACCGTGCAATGTCAACAAATATGGCTGCCACGAAGTGGATTACGAACTCTACTGGTCAGTCTGTGAACGAGAGTACCGGTAAATCACGCCAAAAATCCTTACGTCTTTCTTATACAAATCAGCGCTGTCTTAAGAAATTTGTTAAAAAATAAATTCCGATTGGGTTGTTTCTTTCCTTTTCCAAAAATAAGCTTTTTGTTACGCAATCCCTGCGGTGGAGGCTACGTACTTGATTGTCGCAGGCAAAGTGAAGTGAGTTTGGCGAACTCACTTCATCGTAAGTGTACTTTGCATTTAGTGCCACTAAAAGATGCCGTGTGACTCCGAAAGAATGACACTTACTGCAAGTGTACTCGCTGAAAGTGACACTAAATCAGTACGTCTGACAGGGGTATAACAAAGCAGCCATTCACTCCGGCCGTAGAAGCCCGTACGGAACCTTTGTTCCCTCCGGGCTGTTGACCCACAATTCGCATGAACCTTTGAACACGTCACACCTAACCCTTTAAATACCATGCCAATGATGAGGACGGTGCCCAGAAGAACAGTCTGTTCGAAATATCGGCGGCTTCTGTCCTGAGGCAACTCCCTTCCTACAAACCCTAAAGGGGTCCAAGTTGGAGTGGCACAGAAACTAATTTACAACGAAGCACATATGTCATATCACGAAACCGCATTTATGCCTTTCACAAATGCCATGACAGAGAGGTGTGAGACCTGAACAGATGACGGAATTCTATTCATGGACGGTTCGAGGAAAGAAGGAATATTTGAAGCGGTCGGTTCTGCACTGAGATGCTGCACTGCTGATTGTGCGGTGGTGGTTTAGCCGTGTTGATCTGGGTACGTGTGGAGTGATGTAGTCTTCATGATTGAGTCGAAATTGACCACTGACTAATTGAAAAATGAACTGAAGCCTGAAGCCTGTTTTCTCTTTCTACGCTCTTCCAGCGGTATCAAGCCACTTTGTATTGATTATCCATTCATACATAATACGTGTTGTATTTCTCATTTTCCTTCCTGTTGTCCCGTGGAATAGCCTGAACTCCAAGGTATGGGGAGGTAGACTCGACAACGAGCCCCCCCCCCCCCCCCCCCGCTGATTCCGTGTGCGACAAACACCACACTCGTGCACACTGCAAAAGCGAAAGCAACGAACAAAAATAGTTGAAAATAGACTGGTTCAGAATACGATTACATATAGGCTGCTACCTGCTACCTTTGACGTTGGTGTTTGTAACTCAATTAGCAGAAAAGTAGAGATCGCTTTCGTTTGATCGCCCTCTTCAAATATAATTACGTGATAGGTTAGGCGGGACACCCTGTAGACCCGACAGAGCACGGACGTTAAACATCCATGTATATCATTGTAGAGATTTTCCTTTTAATTGTACTGCAAGTACTACTACCATATTGTATATGATATATACGGAAGCAATATAATAATAATAATAATAATAATTTTTATTAGTGCCCAAGAACGGCCGCTAAGGCCATGGTGTTGGCGCACACAATACACATAACTCACAGAGGATACAATACAGACATAAACGCACAAATAATTATGTACAGACATATATATGATACATATACAGTGGGATACTAGCAGAGGTACATTACAAACATAACAGGCATACGTACTTACATATTTACAGACAAGTATACCACGCAGTACATGCAATGACATATCAGCAACAAAACTACAATACATAGATTACGCGCAGCACATAAGTAATAAGATGGAATGAGACTATATACTGTACAAAACAAAGGAAAGAATATCACGATTGAAAATTCACTGCTGAAGGAAAGAAATAACGTCGCGTTTAAGGGATGCGCTTGAGGTGTGGAAAATATCACATGTGGGGGGAAGCGAGTTCAGAAGAATTTGGCTTCGGGTAATCGGATCGCTGGGGCAGAAGCGTTTAACGTAGAAGACTGGTGGATTACGAAAAGCCGCGCGAGGAATACAAAAGTTTAGGAGGCTCAGCAGGAGTGGCGAATCAACACGGGCATGGACACATTTGTACAGAAATAGGGCGTCGGCGATAGAGCGACGTGTGGCCAGTGGGTGAAGGTGAAAATATTGCAGTAGTGTGTCATAGTCATACAATAACTTTTTTCGTAAAAAGCCATTGTGTATGATATGAAGCGCTCGTTTTTGTACAGCCTCAAGACGCTTTGTATCAGTACCTGAAAGTGCGTTCCAAGCAACAGAGGCATATTCAAGCCTAGGAAGAACATAGGACTTGTATAGTTTAACGAAGACAGCAGGAGTCTGAAACTCCTTGCATGTATATGACAGGAGGCCCAGCGTGCGAAGAGCGGAAGAACGGACCGCTGTGACATGTTCATGGAATAGCAGTTTGGCATCAAAAATAACTCCTAAATCTCGGATACTGTCAACACGACATATTTCAATGTCGGAGAAGTATCGAAACACTGAGATATTTGTCTTGCGTGTGAACGAGACAACCTTCGTCTTTGCGCTGTTAATTTTGAGACCGTTGGCACTGCACCATGACAGTATATTGGATATATCTGCCTGTAGCTGTAAGCAGTCGGAAACCGAAGAGATCACTTTCATTAATTTGAAATCATCCGCATACTGAAGTAGAGTAGAATGTTTGAGGCAGGATGACATGTCATTCACAAAAATATTAAAAAGCAGGGGACCTAGGTTGGATCCCTGAGGAACCCCAGATGTGGGGACATATGCATCTGAGTACGCGCCCGAGACAAAAACAGAACAGGAACGTTGACTTAGGTATGACTCGAAGAATGCAACAAGCGGGTCAGAAACACCGGATGTACATAGCTTATCTAGTAGGACGCCGTGACTCATTAAATCGAAAGCTTTTGATACATCGAAGTAGACAACATCAATCTGACCGCGAGCACTGACGACAGGGGCAACAGAGGACATGAAGGATACCAAATTTGTTACCGTAGATCTGCCTGTCATGAAGCCATGTTGAGAGTCAACGAGCTTGCGTTTGAAGAACGACGACAAGTGCGTATATATGATGTGCTCAAACGCTTTGGAAGGCGCACATAGAATACTGATCGGTCTGTAGTTGGTCGCAATGTGCCGGTCTCCTGACTTGTGGATAGGAATCACAACGGATGACTTCCAGTGACTAGGGAAATTATTGCATCTCAGTGACAAATTATAAATAAACGATAGTACAGGTGTAACAATATCAGAGTAAGCTTTCAGAAAAACAGCTGGAATATGACCGAGAGTAGGCGCGTGCCCGGTGAATAATAATTAGGAAGTCTCAATTACGGTTGACTTCTGAAAAATTGAGCTAGCAGAACTGCAGAACGTGACAAAGAAAGGCGCCGTCAAAAAAATAAAAGAAAAATAAAAAATAAAAATAAATAAAAACTGAATGGTGCGCGCACACCACGAGCTATTCGAAATCGCATTTATCTTCATTATGAAGGCATTGGGAATTGCAGTGATTGATGTTTCCGACGCTGAACTACAAACAAGCAACCTGGATTTTTAGCTCATTAAACGGCTAATTAGCTACATTTTAACGAAACCACTGCACGAAAGTATTGCAAGTAATTAGAGGATATAAGAAAGCTTCTAACAACTTAGCTTATTTATATCAAATTGTTTTGTGGGCTTTTGTTTTAATTTCTTGCAATCAAGTCAATCAATCAAGCACGTCCGTATACTATGGGCCGTATCATTTCCGCCACGACGCATATGTAGTGTGCAAGAACGTAGTTGCTATTCTGCTCTTGGTCACTTGAAAAGCATTGATAAAAGGGTGAGGTAGCTTTTTAAATATAGGGTGACCCCGCATGCCACCAGAGGCCGTCCTCCTTGTGGGTAAAGGATATCGAATATTGCACACTTTGGATAACGTAATCATGAGTGGCATGCTTATTCTGTTTTCGTATACGCACGAACGCAGCGTGATGCAAATTCCATGACCAACAGTACTCGTGTGTCACATGAATATTTCCAAAATTAGCTGACTAACCTTCCCTTTGGTGGATTTTCGGAAGCACGAGGATAGCAGAATTGTAGTCACGTATTAGAAAGGCCGCATTGTTTGGTAAGCGTCCTGAAGGTTACACGACCACCTGATATCGCTTTTAAAAAGCCGCTTGCAAATGAGCTTACGGCAACATGGACAGAACTCAATATCCCCGTTTTTTATCCAGCCCTACGCGCGCCACCAGCTCCGGTGGCGAAGCGGTAACGCGTGCGCGTGGAGACTGGGAGGTCCGCAGTTCGAATCCGCGGACCGGCTGTGCCGTCTGGGGTTTTTCCTGGGTTTCCCTCAGATGTGTAATAGGCGTATGCCGGCACAGTTCCCCTGAAGTCGGCCCATGGACGCAGCTATCCTCCCTCCGAGCGGATTCCGCTCGGTCTTCCACTTCACCCTTTCCTCTCCTCCTCTCTACCACCTTTCCCTTCCCGAGAAACATGCCGCCTAATCAGGCAGGCAGACCTCTCGGGTTCCTCCCAACGACACTCCTCCTCCTCCTGCGCGCGCCAATTTTAAGAACAATAACGCTTGCGGTGTACAGTTCGTGATTAAGCCTGTGATGGGCTTTTTGTATTCCATCTACCTATGCCGTCAACACAGCTTGGGAGAGAAGTTCAATATAAAATACCAGCGTTTCAGAAGCTTTTTCCTAAGCTGTACTCCCGGAGCCCGAAAACGACGAGCTTTCAAATTGGCGTACAACCGAAGTGGCGAAACAAGATTACTTCTTCAGCTTGTTTAGCAGGCGTCTGGTAAAAAAAATCAGGGAAACAAAAAATGATAAACTGATAACCGCGCTGGGGGAAGGATAGCGAAACAATGATAAGTCGTTTCACGGGGCCTCCGGCTTACTCTCCCGCCCTACCTCCTCCTCCTCCTCCTTTCAGCTGTTTTGACCCGTGGCATTGCTTATCTTACAAGGCATTTCTGAAGTAAGGTGAAGCCAGCATTCAGAGGGAATGTCATGCGAAGTGAAAATGCAGTGTAATGAAACAATTAAGCACTAGTGACTTCTATATGAAAGCTTAGTCATGTCACTTACCCAAGTCAGATGTCGAAGTTACATGCGATTCTAGAAAGACAAAAGTAAATTGCCCCTTAGATGCGATAGTCGTTGCCATTGCTCGCCTAGATTGCAAAATTGGGCTCACGTATACAATTCACACACACAATGCTGATGCGTCACAAAAGCACTAATCATCAGAATCTACAGCAATATAAAGACGACTGACTGACGCTGGTCGACATGAGGTATACATGTGAAAACCGTCCGCGAGCTGCAGCTCGGCAGCAAGCTCGGTGCTTGCTGCTCACGATACTCCACTGCGTGCGGGCTCCGCTGCCCTTTAGATGTGTACGTTGACAGTGTTATTCACGTCACAAGAGCGTGACGCAATCTCCGGTTTTGTATTTACCGACAATGCGTAGCCTATTGCCTAAAAATTGTGCTTTTGTGTGGCAAAGGAAAAGCGAAACGTCACTGCTCCCGCATGGCGGTAAGAATTTTACGCGTTAGGCCGCGTACCCACATGCGGAGACTGCGGTACCCTTGCCAATGGGCGAAAAAAGCAGCCAGTCGCTTTCCGCTTTTTGGCAATCGCACAGTGCACGATTTTTCGCGGCATCTACTCATGCATGTTCGGCCAATCAGGAGTATGCGGAAGCTGCCCCCTGGAAGGCATGTCGCAGCTGTGCTCACGTTTCTCAACCGGCGAATGTCACTGCTGCCTACATCCGACCGGCATGCCGCCCGTCTGCTACGGCCCGCACTCTGCCCCGGCCCGGACCAGACTGTTTCCTTGCTGAGGCCCGGTCCCAGCGCGCCTCTGCTCTATGTGGTCTCGAGGCCCGGAGGCGTATACGATGGAAGCGGCATCGACAGCGTGTGTGTCGTTTTGTACAGGCTTGCTTCTGCATATAGTTCTGGCGAAGCTGCTATACTGGCTGTTTTACCAAGGTCCCCAGATTGTATACCTTTACACTTTTATTGTATACCTTTACACCCAGATTGTACACCTTTACAAATGGCGGTATCAAAAAAGCGATCCCGTTTCAGCGATCGACATTGGTTCGGAACTGACCTGAAATTGCGCGCGTTTAATACCGAGTTTTTGAAACGGAACTGGGTAATGGATTTTGCAAGTACCGAGGTAGGTTTTTCTTTGTCCAATCCCAAAATTCGCGGTCTTCATGCCATGGATCCATACAACTGGTTATTGGACATCTACAATAAACATTGGAGACCAAGTTGAAAGGTATAGGCTGGGACTGAAGGAACGGGTCGCACCATCAAACGCATTATTGTTTCGTTTCAAGCTGATCTCAACTCGCTGATTGCTATGCAATTTATGCATCCTACATTTGTAGTTGTAAGGGACAAATGTCGCCTCGGTAGAAATACTTTCACCCGCTGGATCACGTCACGGAAATGTTTCCTTTCTAGGCGAGGGGGGGGGGGGGGGGGGCTGCAGACGTGCATTGTCATTCAGAGATGCGATAACACACCACCGAGCGCGTTTCAAAATGAACCCCCAGAAAAAAGCTCATTTTCATGTTATTTTGGTGTCGTCACTGATTTTCCTTTCCGACACTTCAGCCAATCAACTTTTCCTACCTGCGGAAGGCAAAATCTGACCTGGGACTTTAAGTTAGAAACTGCATCATCTGTTGTAATTGTCTGTTCTTGTGTTATTGTAAATTGCCATGTGACGTATCCACCAGCGACTATACCTATAAGTATGGCTAAACAGTACACTACACTACAGTACAGTACACTAAAATAAAATTCGCTCAGTGTTCTCTACTTCTTCACCGCCTCGTGTGTCGGTGACCTTCTGTATTCCTACCCACTGCTGGGATTTGGGAATATACACGCCTTCGATTCTGAATGTATTTAGTTCTGCACCAAAATCTCTGGTCCAAAGAAGTGGCGTTTGATCAAATCATTGCCACTCGCAGACGACATCACTCGCATCGCCACAGCACTCGCAGACGCCGAATTGTCCATATGTTCCATTTAATTTAGTAATAACTCTGGATATAAACGTGATATCGAAGATGTCATCATTTAATTGCGTAGTCTGTATGTCCATGATTAACAGCTATGAGTCCGCGGCCCATACCTGCTTCCCTTGATACGGCGTGCGAAGTAGCGTTTGGTCAAATCGTTAATTTTCAAGCGACTAAAGAACAAACAGGAGACAAGATCACACACAAGTCGCTCTGTTGTTGTTTCGTGTTTGTTCTTTGGTCGCTTGTGGATTTACACCAACCAGCCCAATCTATATACTTCAGACATATCGCCAAATCATCGCCCAAGTGGCACTCACTGGCGCCCCAAATTTTCAGTTTCCTCTATTTTAGCTCGTAATAACTCGATACCAACTTGATACTGACGGTATCATCATAAAACTACGTAGTCTGTGTATCGTCTGCGGACCGTAGCTGTTGTCCTTGCTGCACCTTTAGAACTCGCATTTAGTCAATTTGACGTCCAGAAGGCTATCACAGGCGCCAACCTGCCAATTTCATCCGGCAATCTCCCGATATCTGGAAAGTCTTCATGCTCGTTCCCACAGTTGTACATCACGTCTTGTTCTTTATCTTACGCGAAAGCTCCCGGGCGTGTTATCGGTGTTGTTATCAGGTCAGGGCGCGAAAAGATATGACCACCTCTCCCTGCCCAAATCTGTTCCTCCTCACGTACTCACGCACCACCCTGTAAACTTAGCTTCCTTGTGTAGTCATCTGCTATCAGGTCAAGCCGGGTTTCAGAGGGGTTTGATTTGATTCGATTTGATTCGGGTTTTATTGGCGCATCAGCTACAAAGGCCAGGTTTCAGAGGGGGGTGTCCCGGAATGCTGCTCTTGAGCTTCGCAAGCCTTTTGGCAACTACCGAGTCACCGACTGCCAGACCAACTTTATTTATCACTCCAGAAGGATGTATCGAGCTTATTTACACAGTCATAGTAGTTTCGGATTCATTTTTAACACCCACTTTTCTTCCTATAAAACTGTTAAGTAGGCCAGTAAGATGCACCATACGAAGTAATTTACACCATATAGTCATAATTATCGCAGAAATTGAATTTAAAATACGCCGCAAAAATAGACCGTGCGCAACGGTGGTGAAGAGAAGTACCAGCCTGCGATCTGCCTGGAACCTCGCGCTGACGCTTAAGGAGAACGCTCGCTGATTGGCCTAGAGAAATGTTGTCTGCTACTCCGCTGTCGTCTGCTACTCGGCTGTTCGGGGTTCTGATAAAGCCTTTCTCCTTGCTCGGTAATGCTTCGGCCGCTCCTTCTATCCCCAATTCTCCGGGAGAACTGTCAAAACAGGTTTACCGCGGCAAAGGGACAAGGCGCTGACCCCCACTGACCGGCGAACCAGAACGAGTTCTCCTTATACCGTCATCGGTGACGTGGCATCATACCTCCTCATCCTCGTTATAGCTGGTGGTGGCGAGTTAAGGGTGCACGCGCGGAGCTATGTTTATGTGACTTTTTTTCGGTATTCGGTCTTAATCTGAATTTTTTTTGGATGGCCCTCTGTACTCCTTTAAACACTTCTCGTGCTCGTCCAACTTGTCGGACTTGTGTCCGCTATATATGCTGATAGGACACCCTACAAGTTGACGTCGTCTAATCAAATATGGCGCACCGACAACCCATCTCGTGACCACCGTAGCAATGACTTTTCCAAATCGCACCTACACAGTCACCATTGTTTGGGGACGACCTCCTCCTTCCTACAGGGCACTATATCAATTCTGCATACTGTTGCCGGGAGCCATGAACTCCACTGGTATAGTGTATAAGGAACTCACCCGCATCGGTGTTCCCTTCACCATACGTACTCCGGCCAAAAATATACCCTGTAAAGTACAAATACCGTTACTGTACAATCATATAATAGTGGATCAATGCACGATGTACATTAGCACTAGGATCAACGAAGAGAAAGAAAAAACATGGAAAACATGAAAGATGTATAAAGGCTTTGCATGTATTTGTCCTTTCTATATGTGTTCCAGCCTCAGAACATCAGTTGTCTCACGGAAAACATGACGGAGAATATAAGACGGAGAACAATGTCAGAAAATTCCTATGTCAGGCGGAATTCGGTGGAACGTAGATAAAAAAAAAGATGAAGAAGTAATACCTGTGGCACACGGAGACGTTTCAACTAACATCTAACGCGAAGCTTAAAGGAAAGGCGTTGCATGACGAGGAGAATCTCATTTTACTCATTCTGAGAAGCTGGCTTTTCATCTGTGATACGACGACAATGCTCTAGAGAGTATTTAAGACTGCAGTCAACCATCATCCCGAATATGACAACGTTCCATAAATCATGTTTGAGAACAACGTCATTCAAGATTATTGTTGACTGCACTCTTAAAAACGAACTTCACCACGTGGCACGCTCGTAGCCAACCACTATCACAAATGACGACGTTCAATAAATTAAGGGTGAGACCGTTGTTGGGATGATGGTTCGCCACCAGCGTGTTATGTGGCGAAGTTTCATTTTTTAAGAGTGTAGTCAACCATCAGCACGAATATGACAACGTCCAATAAATCAGGTTTGAGAACAATGTCATTCAATATGGTTGACTACAGCGGTGAGAACGTTTGCAGTGGCGGCGCGCTCATGATCTCTGTTGTCTGGTGACTTAGAAACCTCACTTCACATGATCAAAATGTAATCTTCATTTGCCCAATAAAATGCATGCAATGCACGCAATAATGGAGCAGGGAAGTAACCCCCAAAATATGTGTTTTTCGCTGCGACGTCTTCTGCAACGGCTAAAACGAGCTCCTGAGAAAGAACGACAAGCGGAAATCTACAGAGCACGCGCAAGGCTCTGTTCCGCACAAGTTTAAAAAAAAAAAAAACCTCTCTACATCCACAGAGCTCATCGCCGAACGACACATCTGAAGCATGTATAGGCGGCGCGTGAGCCGTGAAAAAAAAACAACAACAAAAAACAGAAAAGGCAGCTCACGCGGGGCCCGTGTCCGCGACCGACTTATGTATCGTATTTTATTGCACAGTGACAATACGCCGCAGAGCGAAAATATTTTACATGGTGACGCGTTGTGGGCGGCTTCAGAGATGAAGCAGGGTTTTGGAGTCATGTTAGATGTCACTTGCATGCTCCGTTGAAGGCAGAGCAGGGATGACACCCGTTTCAGATGGATTGCGTGCTCGCAATTATGACAGCACCTGGAGGACGTCGACAGCGACACTAATTTCTATTCGCGGTTACAATGCAGATACCCGCAACTACATAGCTACACACCGTGCGGATTTCGGCAACATAAACCAGGATGTGTAGTGCGAATCCGGGGGTATAACCACCCACGCGTGCACCTTTTGTTATCGCTTCGGAGAGGGAATTATTCCCGCAGAAAATATCGCGCATATGTGAAAGGCATGCTATACGGCGCAAATACACGCGTTTGCTACTCAGTTTAAAACCATGCGATAGCCACGAGTTTTTTGCGCAGCGTATGCGCCATCGCCCTTACGCACGCAATGCCGATAACGTACAGTGCACTACAGCCCTCTATTATACCAATCTTTGTAAGACATCGCATGTGACTATGGGCAGTAGGGAAGGAAAAAATTATATTAGCGGGGGGAGGGGTGGGGGGCAAGTACGCGTCCTCGGTCGACTTCAGGGGACCTGAGCCAGTGCCTGTCTGGAAAGCTTAAACTCAAATAGAGGGCTTCTGGAAATCTTGAAACAGAAGTTAATTTCGAAATACGACATCCGCCATCCCGAATGACCGGGATTTGATGACCGGGAACCCCCGCCGATTTCTTCAGAAAGAGGTGCGCCCACCTGTTTGTGACAGCTATGCCGTTTTGTGAATTGTTTACAGACGTGACTAAGATTCTCACTTTCCGCGAGCAGGGAAAGAACTCTGGTTTCGTTGTCATGAACTGGAGACGAGAAACGGTTTCCGCTACCAAATTGCAGGTAGCACTCTCCTAACCAACCATCATCTCGAATGACCGCGTACTCCCCCCCCCCTGATTCGTTAAAAAAAAAAAGAAAGAAAAAGGAATGCTTTGAACAATCAGGGGAGAGAACGTTGTCCTATTCGGGATGATGCTCGGCTACGAGCGTGCTATGCGGTGAAGTTCATTTTGAGGGGTTTGAGGGTTGAGGAGTTCAAAGTGTCCAATCGCAGGATCGATTTGTCGGTTGGATGCCGTGCACTTTCAAGGACACGTTTTCAACATTTATTGAGTACCCCTATCACAAATGATTTGTGGAACGCAGTGGTCTTAAGCCTTTTTGCGACAAAAGACATGACCGCATAAAGGTCAGGATACGCTTCCCACTTTCAACGAGTAATGGATAGAAACGATGTCATTGGGTGTTTTGCCAGACCGAACGCAACAGCGTAACATTATCTCTACCAATTACTGCAGAGAACGGCATCGTTGCCCCGCACGCTGAACCCTGCACGAGGCAAGCATCGTGTCTGCGTTCCGAACGCCAGGCGACTGAACACGAATACAGTCTCGGAATTTCAAAAAAGGCGTCGCGGTTAGGACGCTTAATCGGGCGGACACGACTAGTTGACCCAAAACGTTGAAAATCCGGAGTACAGACAACAAGTTTCTGCACCACTTAACGCGAACTCACAAAAAGGAAGGCCATAACATTTCCAAGATAACGGAAAGGTAAATGATATATTTCTGAATGATTGGGCGGGCTTCCCACACCTATATCCCACAGTGTCATCGATTGCCAAGCTTTTAAGGTCCGTTTGCAGCTAAACAGCTTCTACGTCTAGAACGTGGCATGGCAAAGGAAAAGGCTTATGGAACATTCGAAGAACACACTATGCTCAGGATCAAGCGTCATACAGGACTATATCGTTCTCGTCTCGTTTGTGGAAGTGGACGGTATACGTTAAACGAATATATCCAAAGTAATACTAAGATGCGTTTCAACTAACTAGGGAGAACTATGTATGGTTCTGAGTGACGGTTCGTTATATCACCAAACTACGAAAGCAGTGAAAATAAATAAAACTATGCAGAAGTCGTTCCACACTTGAAGATTCGGGAAAGAGTACTCACCACAATGTATTCAATCATTTCTCGTTTCTCCAACGGGTGACCTCTCAAAAAGACCTCTGGTATCGCGCTTATCCGAGAAAGACCAAAACGATATTCTTCTTCTTCTTCCAATGAAAATATTCCGTTTGCGGTGCACGAGCGGTCTCGTGCTAGTGTCTTCCTCTTCTTCCTCGTCCATTGGCCTTGATCTGCAAAGGGACACTGACCAGGGCTCATGATATAAAAAGCACTAGGGCTTTAGGTGCAGGGGTTGATTTAAGGGTCTGTCATGGGGTGAGAGGGGGGCGGTTTTCAGGAAATTTCGTGCTTTGCGGCACAGCATCATCCAGTAGGGTTTTTACATAGGGAACGCAGCCGTATGGGGGGCGGTCGCCCCTCCCACCCGCCCCCCCCCCATTAAATACGCCCCAGTCTATAGGTTCAGGGAAACGCACACTTTAGCTCTATGGACAAAAACTAAAAACGGAGTGATTGATCGTTATCGGAAAAAAAAAGAAAAATGCCAGCAGCAGCTATTGCTGCTGGCATTATGGGTCAATCGAATAGATAAAACTGCCGATAACGACACAGCATCTCCCAGTCGGGTTAGAGGGGTTTATATGCAGGTCTGACGAAAGCCGCCATAACGCGGGGTCACTGCTGCAAGAAGGGCTCTTCGGTTTCGTCCTGGCCACACTGTGCCAACTATGGGGATGAGTACACTGCTGAGCAGACCTCTCGAAAACTCACTCATAAGCACGTTCACTTGGGCTCACTCACGCTCAATTCGACCAATGAGCTAAGTGTGAGTGAGCGAGCCGAGAGCTAAGCGGACGGTGAGTGAGCATGACAAAGCAAGCCGGGACACAGCTTTGGACAAAATCTAAAAACGGAGTGATATGTGTGTGTATATATGTATATATATATATATATTTCTGGATAGAAATTTGAGCCAACTCAAGCAAACATTCATCAGTCGCCAATTCCCACTCAGTTTAGTTGAGGACACAATGGAGAAGAATGTGTTCTAGATCTTCAACAGCACCGCAGTGGCTACAGTGCTAAGACGCTACTTCTCTCAAGCGGTAGTGCCACTGTGCTGTGAAGAAGGAAGGCCCGCAGATTGCAAAGCTATGTTCCAAAGCCGCACCCGCAAATCAGACAATGGTTCCGTTAACCTCGTTGTAACAGTCAACAATAATGTTTCGAACATTAACAGTATACTTCATCGCCACCACAGTATTCTTCGTCAGTCAGAGCGCATGCGACAAATCTTCCCGGAACCCCCACGTGTGACCTACAGGCGCACGCAAAACATCCACGATAATCTAGTCAGCTCCTAAGTGCCCACGTGCTTAACAGCACAAATTCTAGTTTCTTCGTCAAAATTCATAGTGACTGTAATTCATCCAACGTCATTTATGCCATTCAGTGCAACGCGTGTCAAGCACAATACGTAGGTCAAACCAGAACATCTTTTCGGATCAGGTTCAACAATGGTCATTCAATAAATGACGTCGCCCTTTTTATTCTCCAATCAAACTTTAGCTCCGATAGAGGCAGGGAACAACGCGAGTCCTACCTCATTAACGAATTCCAATCAATCATTAACGAGATCCCGGTGTACTTTCAACAGTAAGGAATCTGGTCGTCTAGATGGGATATACTTTCCCATTTTTTTCTTTTATTTTCCTTTTTTTTTCTTTTCAGCTATGGCCTCAGTACAGCTCACCCTGAGCTGGCTCCCCAAGAAAGTTGACATCACCACCCGGACTTGACCTTGCGGAATGTTCCAGAATATGACTCACGAACAACTGCGACATGGCATATTTGCACCGATTGTGACTTCACTCAGGGAACCTATTTAAGCAATATGCAATCCTTGTACCTCTTTTGTCCTGAGGAAGACAGTGCCACTGTCTGAACGTCGACCATTCTATTTTTTAATCTATGTGTTAAATTACCCATTAAATGAATTAGTTTTTGTTAACGTTCCTGTACTCTGTAGTCCACGTCTTATTATCTCACTTTTATTCAACTTCGTAGCCGTCTGATATATTAACAAATACGTTAATATATCAGGGAGTAAGTACTCGTACACGTTGGTGTCTATCTTTTTGCTGGTTTTCAGATCTTAAATGGCGCTTTAACGAGGCCGGACGTCGCATCAAACCTTATGAAAACTGTAAACACACACATATATATCTATAATGAGGGGAGGAAAGCCATTAAAGAAACAAGTAAATGACACTAGACGTGTTTGAAATTCAAAATTACAGATTAAGATGGCTTCTATGGCTGCACGCAGAGAAACAGATACTCATGGAACGATGCGACAGCACCAGAGGACACGTGTTTCGCCGTGTTTGCGGCTCGTCAGCTCTGAGTAGCTGCGGCTGGCAAACCATATATTAACGATGAATATATTTGTCCCTTCTATGTTGTTCCAGCCTCAGAACATCAGTTATTTCATGCAAAACCATATATATTATGGTTTGCCAATTCCGAATGATGCGTAGCTATACACAGAGCTGACGAGCCGCAAACACGGCGAAACACGTGTCCTCTGGTGCTGTTGCATCGTTCCACGAGTATCTGTTTCTCTGCGTGCAGCCATAGAAGCCATCTTAATATGTAATTTTGAATTGCAAACACGTCTAGTGTCATTTACTTGTTTCTTTAATGGCTTTTCCCCCCATTGTATATATATATATATATATATAGAACAAATAGGTTAATATATCAGACGGCTACGAATTTGAATAAAGGTGAAATAATAAGACTTGGACTACAGATTACAGGAACGTTAACAAAAACTAATTTATTTAATGGGCAATTTAACACATAGATTAAAAAAAGAATGGTCGACGTTTCGGCAGTGGTACTGTCTTCGTCAGGAGAAAAGAGGTGCAAGGGTTGCATATTGCTTAAATAGGTTTCCTGGGTGACGTCACAATCGGTGCAAGTATGCCACGTGGCAGTTGTCTGAGTCATATTCTGGAACATTCCGCAAGGTCAAGTCCGGGTGGTGATGTCATCTTTCTTGGGGAGCCAGCTCAGGGTGAGCTGTACTGAGGCCATAGCTGAAAAGAAAAAAAAAAGGAAAATAAAAGAAAAAAATGGGAAAGTATATCCCATCTAGACGAACAGATTCCTTACTGTTGAAAGTACAGCGGGATCTTCGTTAATGATTGATTGGAATTTGTAAATGAGGTAGGACTCGCGTTGTTCCCTGCCTCTATCGGAGCTAAAGTTTGATTGAAGAATAAAAAGGGCAACGTCATTTATTGAATGACCAGGCTGGTTGAAATGACGAGAAACAGCAAGATTTGGCTTTTTATTAACGTCCGACCGGTGGTTGTTGAACCTGATCCGAAAAGATGTTTTGGTTTGACCTACGTATTGTGCTTGACACGCGTTGCACTGAATGGCATAAATGACGTTCGATGAATTGCAGTCAAAGTCACCATGAATTTTGACGAAGAAATTAGAATTTGTGCTGTTAAGCACGTGGGCACTTCGCATTAGTTTGCATATTTGACATCTGCGGCCATTGCACGGGTGGCAGCCTTCCGTCGGACTTGTTGGTCGGTTGACTTTGGAGCTGACTAGATTATCGTGGAGGTTTTGCGAGCGCCTGGAGGTCACACGTGGCGGTTCCGGGAAGATTTGTCGCATGCGCTCTGACTGACAAAGAATACCGTGGTGGCGATTAAGTATACTGTTGATGTTGAAAACATTATTGTTGAATGTTACAACGAGGTTGACGGAACCATTGTCTGATTGGCGGTTGCGGTTTTGGAACAGAGCTTTGCGATCTGCCCTGCGGGCCTTCCTTATTGCGTCCTCAACTAAACTGGGTGGGAATTGGCGACTGATGAATGTTTGCTTGAGTTGGTTCAAATTTCTACCCAGATCACTGTCGCTGGAACAGATGCGTCTATAACGAAGTGCATGGCTGTAGGGGATAGGAAGTTTAGTGTGCCGCGGGTGGCAACTCTTGAAAGCTAGGTACTGCTGGGAGTCAGTAGGCTTACGGAACAGGTCCGTAGTTAGGACCCCGTCCGTTAACTTTACCTGGACATCTAGGAAGTTAACAGTTAGAGCTGAGTAAGAATGGGTGAATTTGATAGACGGATGTGCTTGGTTGAAATTGCTAATGAATATATTCAGATCGTCCTCCGAAAACGGCCAAACCATAAAGATGTCGTCCAGAAAACGCTTGTACAACGTCGGCTTTTTCTCGCATTGGAACAGAAATGCCTCCTCCATATTACCCATAAAGATGTTTGCATAATTTGGTGCCATCTTAGTGCCCATAGCCGTGCCACTGACTTGCAAGTAATGTTTACCATCAAATTCAAAGTTGTTATTTTTCAGAATAAGGTTAAGGAATGTGAATAGAATACAAGGATCGTATGTGTTGTCCGAATATTTTAAAAACGCCCTTTGAGCTGCAGCAATGCCATCTTCGTGGGGGATGTTGGTATAGAGGGAAGAAACGTCTAGCGTGACCAGCAAACTTGAGGGAGGAGGTTGGCACTGACTTAATATTTCCAGGAAGTGATTTGTATCTTTAATGTAGGATGGAAGTTTTGGGGGTATATCTTTGAGAAGATAATCTACAAAGCTGGAAATATTTTCGGTAGCTGTACCGTTACACGAAACTATCGGGCGCCCTGGGTTCCCAGGTTTATGGATCTTGGGGAGCATGTAAAATCTGCCTGGCACGGGATCTCTAGGGAGTAAGTACTCGTACAGGGTGGTGTTTGCTGGTTTTTGCTGGTTTTCAGATCTTTCAAGCTACAGATAACATTAGCAGTGATCTGTTCCGTAGGGTCAGCTTCGAGGACTTTGTAAAATGATGTGCAAGATAACTGCCGAATGCCCTCGTTAATATAATCAGTTTTGTTCATTACCACAATTGCACCACTTTTATCAGTTTTTTTTATAACCAGATCATCACGTCTTTGAAGGTCAGAAAGGCTACGGTGTTCAGCTGGCGATAAATTGGACTGTGATTTACGATTGGATGAATGGCCGTACGCGTTAATAATATCCTTTTGGACTGCACGAATATACATATCCAGGGCTTTATCACGGTTACCGTCTGGTATAAAACTGGACGGCTGTTTGAAAGGGTTGGAGTCTGACTTAGGCTTGTCATGAAAGTATTCTTTGAGGCGTAAGCGGCGGCCGAAGTTATCTAAGTCCATGTGAAGTTGATATTCATTAAAATTTATTGTTGCTGGGACAATATGAGAGGCCATGGCTGAGTAAAGATATTTCAAAATCTGTGAAAATATGGGATGACAAGTTAACGACATTATGAGACTTGGGGCTTTCGGCATTACCGGGATCAGTGGAGGCGGCGTCTTGATTTTGATTAATAATGGTGTGCTTATCCTGTGATGACGTACTAGTAATTTGGACAATACTTATCGGGCGACTATCCTGAAACGTTGTTTTAAGCCCAGTAGGGGGAACCTGACTAACTCCGTCCCTGGCGAGCTTTTTGCGTTTACTGCAGTGCACGGCTTCTTCCCTGTTCTCAGCGAAGCGTGCTAAATCTTTGTTATGGTTGTCACCAAGAGCGGTTTTATCGCGAATAATTTTAACTTCCTGAGAAAATTGGCTGATAGCGTCATCACAATGGGATAACAACACATCGATTAACGCGGTGGAGGCATTGTTGATAATCTCGTTCCACTTATTTTGGTGTTCATTTTTAAGGGGGAAAGTAAGGTTTAAGGTCGATTGCAAGTCCCTTTGGAATTTTGTTGTGTTTCTTATAGAGCTGCAAACTTTCACGATGAGAGCTATACCGTATGGACTTATCAGTTAGTTTTCTAAGTTTAAAGAAAGCATGGGCGCTAGGGGATGGTTGAGGGTCAAAGTTGGAAAGAGTACACTCACCGGCGGTTAGTCAATCCTGTCTTGATGGTCGTGGTGTCCGTCCTCGCTGTCGCTGTTCCAAGATGGTGGCTTCCTGTGGAGTAGGCCACACCGGGTCCGGGACAGGCGAGGGAGTCAGGTCGACGAGGTGGCAGTCGTCGTGCGAGTCGTGGTAGCAGGTTCTGCAGGTGACGGCTGATCATCCGAACTCCCTCGAAGTTTGGATGAAGTCCGTCCGCAGCCAGGACCTGGGTGGGACGTAGTCGGTAGAATCCGTGGTCCAGGTAGCAGAGGTCCGCTGTGTTCCGGCACAGCTGGATCAATCGACGGTTGAACTCGAAGGCCCGCGGGTTACACTGGAACTCACTGCGCCTGTCAATGAAGGGTTGTCCTCGGTTATATGATCGAGGAAGGAACAGGGTACAAACCACCATGTCGATTCCTCCTCGAGCTCGTATCTTCTCTAGTAGTCGTTGGTAGTAAGAGATACTTGCACCGATTGTGACGTCACCCAGGAAACCTGTTTAAGCAATATGCAACCCTTGTACCTCTTTTGTCCTGACGAAGACAGTGCCACTACAGTGGCTAGAAGGAGAAGTGTGCCGGGCGCCGGGAAATAAGCGCACAAAACTGCAATGAAATGTCCAGGTGGCGCTGGTCGCAGTAGGCGAGTTACCTCCCGAAGGGCTCCTACGTGGGAAGTTGCGGAGTTCGGCACTAAACCCGAGGATTTCACGTTAGCTTGAAAATGAATCTTGTTAGTACTTGATCCATGTCCTTTTAATTATGCAGCGATAACTACGAGAACACGAGCACGCGCAATTTTTAAACTAAGAAAAAAAAAGTCATGATCGTACAGTACTGAACACATTTATATTTTACCGGGACGTCATAGTGAATATTTTCAAATGGCATATTTTCAAGCAAAAATAGCGTATTTTCGTTGAACATAAGTGAGGGGACAAGCGAGCTGGTGTATACATGTATGATCCACAACATAGAAGGGACAGATACAAACAAAGCCTCAAATGACGCACCCCGAAAGTCGCTGGAGAGGCGTGTTAGCCCTGGACCGGTAATCCAGAAGATGTGGGTTCGATCCCTACAGCTGGCTAACCTTTTCAGTGACTTTCATCTTTCAACGTCTAATCAGTTCATTGCAGTGCACGCCAGCCAATTTGTTCAAGCCTTAGATTGGTCAAGAACTTGCATAAATAACAAACAACGTTGGGCTAGTTGGTAAACATACGACATGGTAGAAAGCGCACAAAAACACGGACTAGAAGAAGACGACAACACCTGCGCTGTCTTGTGTCGTCTTCTTCCAGTCCGTGTTTTTGTGCGCTTTCTACTATGACTTGCATAAAGTCAAAGATACTGCGGGCGTTGAGCTTCTGAGTGGAAAAATATAACGTAAATGCTGCTTCCAGCACTGAAATGAGCTTGGCCAGTCCATGGCCAGGGTATAGTAGACGTCGAAGCAGCTGGTGAACTCACTTTCTTGGATCTGTGCGGCTTATGAAAATGATCTTCTAGTTTATATACCGCTCTTATAACCATGTCCTATCCAGCATATTCGCTCCCAATCTAGCAGACAGAAATCTGAAGAAAGGTGCGTACAGGGTTTATTATGCGCATTGTATACATTTTCTAAACAGGAATTCTTAACCACTTTCTAACCAGCCCTTATCAAATTCTGTATCAAGCACACTGCATACAGCGTTTATACGGCAATTTTTCCGTTTTGTAACCAGTCCAAACTAAGTCTGTGTGCAACAAAAAGGGAATTTTGGACACGGAATTCCGTTTCATTTTTTTCTGATGCGTCATGTCATTGACCATTCTTTTATGCGCCGTACGTTGACAGAGATTGCAAAATCGTTTCCATCACTGTTGATGCACAACGGGTTGAACTTGCGCACCAGAATCCAGGTTTATTTTGATGGGTGCACTTTCTTCGTGAAATACTTCTGCGCGTCCGGAAACGGCTGGAACGGCATCGTCCGTTAGCACCTGTCCCTCGGAATTTCAACGTTTTCGTCGCCAATGATGTGCCGAAGAATCCTCATGGTATACCCTTCCTCAAATTACCGTTCACACACAACGCAGTCAATTGTCAGTCCTTTCTCCGAGCGCTTTACGTTACACGTCGACTCTTCTCTGCGGATAGTTTCCTTCGGTGGTCGGAACAGGAAGACCTCATGTTCGTCCTCTCGGTGGCATAGACCCTGTCGTGAAGACTGGATACCCAGACTTCGCTAAGTGACACACAACAGCGCCCAAAGAGACACAAATTGAACAAACAAATGCTCGAAACGACACACGTTGAGTTCACAAGTAAGAGCTCAGTGGTGCCTCATGTGTCGCAGATGAGCTTCAACTAGCGCAAACAAACAAAAAATGTATTTTTTGTTCTCTTGTAGTCTTTTTCTAGGACGCATGAGGCATGAATATTAGGATGGTAACTGTCAAAATGGATATACTAGCGTTTGTCTGTGGGTTTCTTGTATAGGGTCGTGACCAGCTTACCAGACTGTATAGAGACTGTCACGTCTAGAAAATTCACAGATTATTGGGAAAAGTTACACGTGAACTTGATGGCCTGATGTACGGAGTTAAAATGCTCGAAAAACGCAATTAAGGATGGTTCATCACCCGACCATACAATGAAAATGTCGTCGATGTACCTTAAGAAGACTAAAGCTTTGATCGGGAAGGATGCTAACGTTTTTTCTTCAAATTGCCCCATGAAAAGTTTCGCATAGTTGGGAGACAGCCGTGATCCCATTGCTGCACCTTGAATTTGGATAAAATGTTTCTCGTTAAATATGCAGTTGTTATACATGAGCACAAGCTCAAGAAACGAGAGGACAGCTGATGTCTGGGGAAGAAAACGAAATTACCCTCCCAACCTTTTAAAGAATGCTCTCTCCAAGTGCAAATCTCTAGATCAGGCTAAATTACTTACATTACTTTCACATGAACCGCGGCAGCAACAAAAAAATCCCTTATCCTTCGTTACCGCCTATAACAAAGCACTCAGTAGCCCAGGATCCATCTTCGCCCGCCATCTCAACATTCTTCACAGCGACGGAAGACTTGAAATAATATTTCCTGCTCCCCCCAGTATCACGTTCCGCCGATCACGTAACATTCGTAATTTACTAGTTTCATCCCGTCTATCCCGACCACATCCTGCTTGTTCCCCTTGTGGTAAGAAACGCTGCCAAACATGTCATTTCATTAGTTCATGTAAATTTATCTCGAGCACCTCAATTTTTGTTTACTTTCGAAATCCGACAGGGGTCGCACTGCAACTCTTTTAACATATGTTACCTTATTATGTGCAGTAAATGATGTATTCAATATATCAGAGAAACCTCGAATACAATGAGGGAAAGGTTTTACGGCCATAAGTCCGATATTGTTAATAACCATCCTACACCCGTCTCTACACATTTTAACCTCCCTGGACACGCTTTGGGTACAGACCTCAATATCGTTATCCTTGAAATGGGTTATAACAGTGACATCAAGCGCAAAAATCGCAAATCCTTTTTAACTGCAAAATAATCCTTTTTAATCGCTACAATTTTTTTTTGTCGTCACGACAGAGAGGTCTGTCATTATGTTGTCGCTATTAAAAATTTTGTCGTCATGACACACAGGGCTGTCGTCACTACAAAGGTCTTGTCGTCACTACAAAAGTTTGTCGTCTCTGACAAAAATGTCAAATTTTTGTTGTCTCAAAGGCTTGTTTGTCGTCTGAGTGCTTTTGTGGATGGAAGGAAGTGCAATTTTTGTGCGGCCTTTCGAGCGACTACCATGTATTGATAACCTTCAGAGTCAGTCGAAAGACGCAACATAAATTCCTGCAGTTACAACAGAAGTTTTGTCTCAGTACTTGTCTCCGACAACCTTGTCGTCACTACAACATCTTTTGTTGCAGCGGCAGGATCTCCTGTCGTACTACAATAAAGTCTGTCGCAGTAACAGGACCTCCTGTCGTACTACAAAACTTTCTGTAGTTGCAGCAAACAACCTTGTCGTCAATTCCAAACTTGTTGTTGCAGGGACAGCTAGGACCTCCTGTCCTACTACAAATTTTTTTGTTGTACGACAGGAGGTCCTGTCGCTGTGACAAAAAGTTTTGTAGCACGACAGGACATCTGTTCTACCACAAACATCTTTGTCGTGACAACAAAGCTTCCTGTGGTGTGGTTAAGTCTTGCTCTCATTATGAAAAAAATTTCATCATCACTACAAAAACTTTCATCGCCATATATACTTCCAGTGATGACAGCCACTCCTGCCATGAGTACTTGCTAAACATGACCCTCCATTGTTTTGGCACCTCCTTTGAGTTGTTTGATCATTGTAAATGCAGTCAATTTATTGACAATGTCTTGAAATAGATGCTGCGTCTGTGCTACGCAATGCCAGCGCATGCACCTACAAGTACACGATAACAGCTAGTAGCCTCGTATTAAAACCATACTAGTCGTTTGTGCCAATAAAAGGCACTAAATGCCAAAAAAACGTATGCTTAGATGAAAGTCCATGTTTCAATTGTACAGACTGATTTTTCTACACCTCTTAGCAATGACTGGAAACAATACCCTTTTTTAAAGTTCGGTTTTGGTCGAGAGCAAACAGCAGTGCCAGATTTACAGTGGTGGCGGCCCCGGGGCACTGTGCTGTGGGGGCTCCGTCGTGTATTCTATGTCTATCCAATGTGTTATTTGGGGTCGACATATGCGTGGACGGAGGACACATTTTTGCCAAGTTTTCGTTTCAGGGATACGTTTGAGGCATGCAAACCACATTTCGCTTGGACAAGATCATTACTGGTGGGGCCCCGGGGCAAGTGCCCCGTCTAAATCCGGCACTGGCAAACAGTGAAAATAAAGCTTTCAAATCAGCTAAAATCAGTTCACTATTACTATCTTCAAGGTGGTGACATTAGGGACGAAACACGACTTGTACTGCAATACACGATTGTGAATTTGCTTTTAATGAAGTCAGGCTTTATAGCACTTTACGATAGGGAAAAAAAGAGTCAAGATTTTCCAGGAAGATTGCTTCAGGCATAGATTGCCACCTACTGCCAAAATCTGGCATCCTGTGCCCCACGACACACCACGTGCTGGCATGCCACTCGTCTCCTTTCCCTGGCGGCTTCTATGTCAGGGGACACCGTGTTAAATTTAGTGTACAATAATTAGCGCTTTACTGTGCTTGATGTACTGGTTCAAAAGCAGGAAACTGCAGTGCTTACACCTGCACTGGTTAATAGGTACCTGCTTCAGTTTTCTTTTTTTTTTAATCAGCGGTTTAAAAACAACTTTGACTTGTTCAATTATGTCCCAGGAAATAACAGTAGGTAGTAACTTGTGGTTCCGGCACAGTTACAGTTCCAATTTCTGCGCCGCCCACCCCAGAAAGGCAGAAAGGATGCGCCGCATCAGTAGCAGCAGTAGAGGACATTCCTACCATCGCATAACGAAATTGACAGTGCATGCTAGGAAGCCAAGTAATGCAAGCATAAAGAATGGGCTCATCAAGGAGAGAAACAACTTGCAAGAAAGGCAACGGGTACAATGCATGCAATACAAAGAAGTATACTAGGATGCTCTGTAATACAGCTGAATATAACTGCACATTCAAGAAAAAGCACTTTGATATGCCACAGAAGTAGTTGATGAAACAAATAAATATGATGGGCAAAAAGAAATGTTCAGCACAAGCCAGTGTGGCAAAAAGATAACCGATTCTGCTTCCCACTCGTCAGGTTCTTATTGACACAAACACATACACACACATGTATTGCATCAATTGCACCACCACTGTGCCAGTCAGTCAACCCTGTATGTGTTTGGAATCTCGCACACATAACAGGCGTCTGCTCCTTCAAAGAACACGCACTGAGCAGACACATCATCTTGCGAATACAACTTGAGGTTTCTTCCCGGAGGAGGGCGATAGCACTGATGCATATATTTCACATTTGGGAATCTGCCTTCTGACAAGATGATCTCTTCGCAGACAAGAAGAATCTTCCGAGTCTCCAATAATGCTGAGCAAATCTCAGAAAGCAGACAGTAGCTGCCGTCTCTCATCTTCACGCAGGAAGAGCATGTTTTCGTGGCTCGCGCGTACGATATCGTATGAAACTTCACAGCGTTGGCAGCAAAACGAGAATAGTGGGTCATGCTTGGCACTCTTCCGTACTTCTCAATGAAGAGTTCCTCTACTGAACTGCTGACTTGCATTGAGAGCAATGGCGCACCAAGTACACAGGCTTGTATTTGCACAATTGTCTGCGCGTTGACAATATCGCTTTTCCGCGACTGCAGTGAAGGCGACAGTTGCACAAACTTAGCTGCTGTGCTGAGCCATGATTTCATAATGCAGCGCTCCGCAATCTGGAGGGGCACACCTTGCACAGCCTTCACTAGCTTTACAAGTTACCCATTTCCGTTCTCAAATGGGAAGGTCGAGGTACCCCACAATGGGCCCAGCATCTCCACACTCTTTGTGATATGAAGAAGCTGGTGCACATTGAAGGTTGCAGCGCTGGCCCCATATAATGTGTACACCCTGGCAACGAACGAAGAGAGGAGCTCCTCCGCCTCCTCGAGGTTGGCATCTGTTACAGATGCTTGCAGGAGAGTAAACACGGCCTGGCAAAGCATTGTAAAGTGGTTGAAGTACGCAGT
The DNA here is from genome assembly GCF_037126465.1 of Ornithodoros turicata. NCBI lineage: Eukaryota > Metazoa > Arthropoda > Arachnida > Ixodida > Argasidae > Ornithodoros > Ornithodoros turicata. The sequence goes on along the minus strand of NC_088201.1, from coordinate 159,515,896 downwards.
GGGAAGTACTCCCCTCAAACATGGCAACAAATAGAAGAGCAACCAGTACATCGATTCGGTTGCCTTCCAGTGTGCCCTGTCACTCAGCCGTCGTGGGAGCCGACAAAACGACATTGGTCTCATCTTCAAAATGCTGTCATCCAACTCACGGATATGCCGTCCAATGTAATATGCCTGCCCAACAGCAGACAGCTATAATTCTGTTAGCTGCCGTGTCACACCTTCAAGCACACAGTGCATGACATCAGGAGGCACGCACCATACAAGATTAAATCCTGGCAACTGAATCAGTGGTGATGGCCCTTTTACTCCGTGAGATGGCACTCCTCGTTGGAATGCTTCCTGCATGTCGTTCAGTAGGCTCCTGTGTGTACGTGCTGGGGCTGGGCTCCTGCTTGGAATGTAACGAAGAACACCTAAAAAAAGTGCTGATTAGAATCCTCACTACAAAGAGAAAAACTCACACTCAAACATGAAGTTTTATTAGTACACGTGGGAACTGTCATTATGCGCAAATGACATGCACCAATGATTGCTTCGGATGCAAACTATTATGTAAGCAGATAGGTAAATGAAGAATGCAGTGCTGGTATGTGTAACAGGTACGTGGCATCTGAGCTTTTGTACGCTGCAAAGCTTGTGTGTTGTAATCACGAAACAACAAAAATTGCAGCTCTGCGACTGGTTATCACAATAGTAGCCTGAATCAGCTGAATTCAGTTTCACTCGGTAAAACCCAATGATTTGTGGAAGGGGGAGGAAGCACCCACTTTCTACCCAATTCATGTGTGAAAATATCACCAGATTCTTGTCCCCCGAATTGGAAATATCATAAAGCCTGAAGACGAGGAACCCTATTCATAAGCCACTGAAGCAAAATGGAGCAATTCACAAACAGAGGGAATAGTGATCAATATACTTTCTAGAATCTAAAGTACATAATTTGTTTCAGAGGAAGAGATCAGTAAGGCAGTAGGTAACTTACCGTCAACAACAGTTCCTTCTTCAAGGCACCAGGAGCACCCAAAGTACCCATTAAATTGTTTCATGTTTAATAAGGCTGCTCTGGCTGGTGAGTCCACACAGCAACATACAGCATAAACATGTGACATCATTGTTCTGCCAGCGTGCTGCCAGGGTATGCTGCCGATGTTGTTGATTGCGTCGACAAAAGTCTTTATGAACAGGTGTGCTGGAGGGTGCTGTCTCCCAAACCACAGTGCTCCAACGATGAGTTCGTGAAAGCGTATGTCAAAGGGCAGTTCGTTAAGAAGCAGCTGGATTGGCCACATGCTGGGTTTCCCGGACTGAAACACTGGGGACCCATCAGTGTTCAGAGTGAGTGTAATATCACACCACTTCATGCACAGCCGATGTCTGATGCTTTTGTACATGCGTCCATCTGTGATGTCTCTGTACACCCCGTAGGCAGTTGGCCGAAGTTTCGTGAGTGTCTCGTACAAATACTGACTGAGACATCCTATAACATCGTACAACTGACGTTTCAAGTCAAAAATTAGGAAGAAGTTCCCTTTGCTGATCAGTTGCTGCATTCTGTGCGATGTCTGACATTCTGTGTAGGTGAATCTTTGGGACTTGCTGTTCGTTGTTTTTAGGCCGAGGTAGCCCATGCAAGTGGGACAGAAGAAATGCATGTTCAGCGATTTCATGCGGTCCTGCCAGAGCTTTCGAAAGAGGTATTTCGTGTCTTGGACCACGTCTGCACCGCACAGGGTATTTATCAGCTTCAAGAGGCCTTCCACTTGCGACCATGACAATCCAGCATGCACAACGTAAGACAGAATAAGCAGCAGTGCTTGGGCCTTTGTTATTGCCTGGTTTGGCAAGGTTTCGTTTGAGCACTTTTCAAAAAAGCTTTTCACCTCACTGTCATCTAAGGAAGAGCTAACATCGCTTTCCTCGTCCGAGGGCGATAAATTCTCGCCGTCATTGCCACTGACATAAGGTTGAAAATCGGAATATTCAACATTCGCTGCGTCACTTTCTCGCGCCTGGCTGTCATTACCTGGCCGCGTTTCACTGTCAGTCGATGGGTGAACATCACTTTCGTTGACATCGTTTAGCACGTCTATCTGACGCTCGCTCTCGTCGCACGGTCTGCTACCACTGTTCGTACCCCTTTCCTCAGGTTGTCTGACGCGTTGGTTGTGCAGAGTCTGCTTGGGAATATGACACGACACTCCGGGTTCCAGATACCGGAGGTACCGCTTGGTTGGTTGCGTGGTCATTGTTTTGCGAAGGTGACAGGTCGAACAAAGAAATATGGGCTGCAGTTCCAGCGCTCTGTTGCAGAGCAAGAGAGTCACTGTACTGTCGTACGAGCAGATATTTTCTCTATGTATTATAACCAGACGGAGTGGCAAGATGACTCATATTCTTCGGATAGATGGCCAAATGCACACAACTACAACAACTCTACGATCTTATGATTGTAATGATGATGGATGGATGGATGGATTGTTGGTGCACCCACAATGGATGGTAATCACCAGTGTTGCCAGTTCTCTCCTGGGCTTGTAAGGAAGGCGGCGTGGACGAGAAAAGAAAACCGACGTGTGCGACAACTTTGTTCATTTTCATGGCAAAATAGCGAAAAAGCTGTTCTTTGCCCCCATATATTTGCATGCCATAAACTTCGAGTAATTTCTATAACAAATGAGAACTGACAAAAAGAAACGTTCCGAGTAGACCAAGTAGTAGACCAAAGTAGACCAAAGAAATTTGCCGATGCAGAAACGACGGACGGGAAGTAAAATGTCATATACATAGGATAATATGTGAAATTGTTTGGCTATAGCGAAACGAAGCTGTGAACGATAACGGAAGCTGAGTTAGGTTATTTGGAAATTAATATAATTGAGTTTTTTATTCTCTCTTTTTTGGAAGTGTTACGCAGTACACTGATCTTGGTTCTTGTACAGCATTGTGCATTTAGCGAAAGAGACGGTTCATAACATCTCGGACGTCTGGGTAACTGCACAATTTAATAAAAGGTCGCAAGACTCCATGGGTACGTGTATTTATTTCTGCAGCTTTTGAGTTACTACTTTTTTCGCGGCTCAAATTTTGCGCCCTCTATAGTAACAGCTCTAGCCAAGTGTGGCTAAGCCTGGACGGTCCCATAGCGGCAGTTTCCACTTCCTCCATAGTTCTGCCCGGCTGAGCTACACGTGCTTTTCTTCTTTCTCGGTTTTTTGTTCTCGCCTGCCGCTATGTTTCTTTTAATTCAATATGAAGACGAACAAAAGAAGCATGTGGTTACGCATGACGCGATTGCCAACTTCGATCCAGTGGACATCGACGATTTTGACAAGCGTAAACTTTATGATGCTTATTGGGAAGAGGACGATTCGACGTGTCCTGGTTTCTACAAGGCTTATATCTTACATATGACAGGTAAGAGCAGTAGATATTACGGAACTTTTTTTTGGTCAGACACATCATGGCGTACATGTTTCGAAATACGTAAATTGCAGAAACAGAAGAGGAGATGAGCACCTTGCAGAAGAACAGGTGTAAAGCACCTCAGAAGCCACGTTCGGCAGTTGACGTCCAAGTGAGGAAGAAGGTAGGAGTGAAAAACTTTTTCGTTGTTGTTTAAAAGTATGCTGCGCTGCTTTTGCACATTTAAGTTGGCTAGGAGCGGTGGCTGCTGTGTGCGCGCGGCGTTCGTGCGCTGTGTACGCTAACAGAAGTTTTGCACGTGTTCAGGCAAAGATTGACAAACAGGCGAGGAGTCACGCAAAAAGGTCAACAGAAGCACACATGCTTTGTTCTGCTGGTCTGGAGAACAGGCCCCCAAAGCAGAATAAAGTCCAAGAACTGGAAAAGGAAGTTCAACGCTTGCAGGGAGAAGTCGCCACATTGACTGATCTCAACAGGAAACTACAAAAGGCACTCTGCTCAAAGATATTTGAAGCTGGTGAGGAAAACTACGTTTTTATTTGTGAAACTACATACACTCACGACCTGTAAAAATTCAGAATTTGTGGTCCATCGTGAATACAACTAATTAGTATCACAAATAATTAATTACTACCTATATTGGTTCATAATGTAAAGGAATTACGCCTAACAAAACATTTTAATTTGCAAGAAGCAGTGAAGAACTCGAAGAAGGGTTGTGTCAGCCCTGCACGGTTGCAACCATACACGACAACCCCACATCCTGTGGCACAGAGTAAGATGATCTTGTCAATGTTTGAACAAGTCTGCTAAGTTGCATTTGCATGCAGACAAAAGCAGTGCCAAAAAATTCTTAAGCTGGTACACCTAGCTCTGATTAGTAGTAAAATTATGTAACTTCGTAGCTCCGTGTTATTGTATTGGTACGTATGTTTTAAATGCTTCCTTATTATCAGCAGTGTCCCCTCCATGTGAACAAGCGTGCCGGACAGCAGTGGTACAGTCTGCCCCGATATCCCTCGTAGGAGCTTCAAATGCAATGACTGGTAATGGTTCATGCCAGACTTATTACCCCAGTAGGGGTGTAGTCATGCAGTCAAAGGCCACATTCATACTGGTCAACTTTCTCTGCAAACTGTAATTATTTATCTAAAAAGTTCCTTTACAAATAACAGTGCCAGACGCTAGTCATGACAGGCACAACGCGACCACGACGCTGCCAGCCCCAGCTTCCGGTTCCAACAGCAGCCCAGCTGTGATAACTAGTAAGCTTGTAGATACGAACCTCTTTTTTTTGTTACCGTATGTTTATTAGGCAGGATGACAATTGTACACAAAGCACAATGAAAAGTATGAAGAATAGCCTACTTTGAGTTTGCTTTAAGCTGCTTGATGGTGAATAGCTAAGTGCGATAATGACTTGTACACGTTTAAAGACATCCGTTTGTGAACAACAGTGGATGGGGTGAGCCAGAGTGTACGCAGTGCAACCGAGGTGCAACCGGCCCCAGCTCTGCATGTTATTAGTGTCCCCTGCGTGAGAACTGGTAAGACTGCACGCCTAACACAACTTTCACCGTATTAGTCTCATATGCTATACTTCAGTCATGGGTAAGGTTATGTACAGCTTGGGACAAAAGTTTGCGGAGCTTCAGGTTGACATATTTTTCCATCTGTGCGACAACCATGAGGCCGATGGCAACTGACAACCGCAGGTTGCTGGCACATATTTTCAATTTCAATGACAGAACTTTTTTTTCAGGTGCGCGTGATCAACAGACAAGCATCCGTCCCACCAAAGGTGCACTATTGTGATAATTATGCCTTTTAATCAAAGCACTTGCATGTGGCCATATTCTGGTGAAATGCATATATGTTTTCAAGTCATACGTAAAGTGCTACACATTATTCTTTCAGGTCTTTTCGTCCCTCAGGAGCGATTTCAGCCGACAACCACAAAGGATGGCCAGGTATGCGTTGAGTTCATTGGATGCAGTGCCTTTCATTGTGTCTCGGCTTTGATAACAGAATTACTTACTGAATGCTTATTTATGCTCAGGCTTCGTTCTTCGTGGATTCTGTCCACCAGCTTCCCTGCATCTACGCTATTTTATCATTTATTTATGCATCTATTTTAACTCCAAATTTTCACTGTATCTACAGTACCTACAGCACACTTCAGTCATGGGTAAGGTTATGTACAGCTTGGGACAAAAGTTTGCGGAGTTTCAGGTTGACATATTTTTCCATCTGTGCGACAACCACGAGGCCGATGGCAGCTGACAACCGCGGGTGCATAAGAAGCCCAGGCTGCCGTTTGTAATGGAGTCTGCCTATTTTCACTAGTATGACGTCGGTTCAATAAGGGTAGATGCCAACCTGGTGTTTTGTAAACCTCTGTCCCATGCAGCACTGCTATTAGTTAGGGCATTGGGGGAGCGGTTGAGTTGTGATGGAGACTTGAACTGACAGCTCTCTGATTTCTGTTCATGTGTGCTACCAATTACTCAACACCAACATGGGAATGGCTTTGCCTGACTATCTCAACAAGGCGTTGTCAGGTTGACGAGAGCACAATATGAGTATGTTGTAATCAGTAACACACTTGACCAGAAACTGGATCTCAGGATTCAAGCTCCTACTAGCACTCACTGAGTCCTTGTCAACTTTAAATAATATCATGAATTTGCTTGGACATTTATGATGCATGTGTTTGTACTGTCTTAATGGTTATCTCAGCATCCTCTATTTGTACGCGTATGTTACTCTTTCGCTGTTCCGCCAGCACATGAGTCTCTTGTTTTAACTTCTTTTATCACTTTGGTAATACCTGTTCCTCTGATATGGCATAGGTACAACTTGGCGAGGGCATCTTTGTGAGCTCCGACACATGGACACACCTGATGCAGCAGCCAGCAGACGCTCGCAGCGTCTCGCTGTTGCACTGTGGGGAAACGAGACACTTGCACAACGCAGTGTCACAGGGAAGCAATCCAATAAAGATGTTTCGAAAGGAAAGACAGCAGTCTACCCACAGTTGTCACCCGTAAAGGTGACCTGCATGTCATGTGAGTATACATGCAGTTCCCTTGTGTCTACACTTTGCTATGCATGGCTTGCTAATTTACTTTTGGAGTATGCCAGAGATTTTTAAAGTGAGTTGGACATCGCATTTCCTGTTGCACTGTTCTCACTACATTTGAGTAGTGAAATGAAATTGAAATTCAAATTTTGCATTGTTTCTTCTAGCTGCCTTTTGGCATTACCTGCTGTCAAAGGGGTGCAGCACAGAAGAAGCACCAAAGCGGCACAAACAACTGGTACGCTACCTTGCACAGAAGTGTGCGGATCTCCGACGTTAAAATGGCGCACATTTTCGTTACTGTGAAAGCATTGCACTTTTCTTTGAAGTGCTACGTTGCCCCAGCAAATGTTATGTGTTTGCTGTTGCTCCCATTTTCCTGTTTAGTGCTTGTGTGTCATAGCTTGTCAGTGTTTCGATAATCCCTGAAGCATGAACATTTTTTTTTTACAATTCAGGGGGTTAAAATTTGCAATTTAAAAACCTATTCAGGATTCATGGCACTTAAAGTGGAAAACATTTGCACACCAAGCATTTCATGAAGAGTCAGGGATCAAAACACGGGTTTAAGCAAGTTTTTTTTAATGTATTTTACCACATGATCGTAAAATGCTAACGCATGGTTACAATATGTTGATGAACCACAAATTGAACCACCGATCCGTCTTTTTCCTTCCAGTGTAGACTGCATATAACAAGTTAACAAGGTTTTGCTTGAGTGGGGTTCACCAAATGCTATTTGGTTTACGCTGGTTACTGGCAGGCCTCATTTCTAACTTGCCTTCTCTGTTCCTTTTTTTTTTCAGGTAAAGAAGCTACTCCTGAATGAAGATCCTGGAGCTGAAGGATAATAAAGCATAGCAGAACGGCATACCAAAACTCGTTTTTGTGTCTGCTCTGCCGCGTACGCTGTGCATGACTCACGCTATACGTACGTTATCTGAAACAACACAAATGCTGTCGCAACCAGCGAAAACAGACACAACGAGCAATGATTTTTACAAATTTACAAGATTGGACAGGGCCCATGCAGAAGCACACAACAGTCACAGTTACAACGAAAAGACGACAAACCACGACACAGTACAGACGACAAATCACGACACAGTACGAACGACAAAATACAGGCGACAAGCCACGACAAAATACAGACGACAAGCCACGACAAAATACAGACGACAAGCCACGACAAACTACAGACGACAAGCCACGACAAAATACAGACGACAAGCCACGACAGACGACAGGGTCCCAAAATACGACAGCCTTGTCATCTGTCGTATTCCTCTTGTCGTATTTTTCGACTGGGTTGTTACCATGTGTAAATAATAAGTTGCTCCTACCGTTTAGCATCACTCTTCGATATACTTCTGTGTCATCAAAGCATGACGATAAACAGTGTGTCAGATAATTTTGGCTCTTATGTTTGTTAAAGGGAAAATGCCCCATCCCTATATCTTACCAACCTAGAAAGGGAATACTGGCACACAGAGCAGCTTTGATCAACCTTTGTTTGCCCTCAGGCTCTGGTGTTTAATGATATCTTGCTTTTACGTCTGGGCCCCTTTCCGGAATTTTGTGATGAAATCTTGTGCGCAGCTCTCCTTCTGTTGCGGTCCTCAACCATCCTCCTCAACGTCCTCAACCATCAACGGTATCTCTTTCGTACGCAAAGGCCATAGGGTACGTATACCAAAACTATCTATTGGTTAATGTTAGTTCATCGCTACCTGAGTCACAATGGGTTACTCGCCTACCGCGCTCAATCTAATCAACAGATAAGACTGAGTCAAGCTCTATCTGTTATTGGTTCCGACGGACAGGATAAGTTAACGGTGACGTTATCACCGGCCGACTAACACTCCCTATTATACTCTGGGGGTAATTTGTAGAATCCACCGTAGAATAGGAAACTGTGAGGTCATATGGCCTCCGTCACTCTTTTTTTATTTTTTATTTTTGCATAGCAACCTGGTATACGATGAGCTCCTTTGAGACCATTTTTCACTGCGTGTCGCTGTAGTCGTCAGGAGGAATCATTGCTACACCGCCTCCGTCTCAACGTTGCCCGCACCCCATTGCTTCTTTACAAAATGGGCCGATCCAGCTCCCCCTTGTGTTCCAGCTGTGGAGAGGTGGCCTATGGTATACTAGTATCCTGGTATACCATGAGCCCCAGCTGCGTTCGTGCAGCGTAACGCTGGCAAAACTAACGCACATTAATTGTAAGTTTGAGCATACCGTACCCTATCGCCTTTGCGTACAAACGTGTTTGGACGCCGGTCACTCTCAACTCTTCTTTGTTAGTACACACATTATAGAATTCGCGTTAGGTCACTAACAGATGCTACAAAAATACGCGGACTGGGGCTGAGTTTAGGGGGGCTTTACTGAGACCGAAATACACTTTGTCATTGTGGATAGGGGCCTTCTTTACAGGTGCCAATCAATGAGTTCCACACCCTATGAGTTGGAGCTGAAATTTCTGAACAGCTGTACAACAACGGAAAAGCTTGGTAAATGTTCTCAAGGTTGATTCAGCATATTTTCACTCCGGATCTGGTTATCTGCTGTAGGCAGCCCCGCGCAGAATATCTATCGATATCGGACGTACAAATACCTTTCTCGTCTGCCCGCGCCTCGTTTCCGTGTCTTGCATCCTCACGTCATGATTACTTTTTAGGCTGGCTTTCCTACATATCGTACCCCAAGCAGCACAATGTACCGCAAGTCGAGTGCAATAGGGCTCGACTTGCTCGGCTTTCAGTACATTGTGATGGTTGGGACAGCTAAAATGCAAAACCGGCATCAAATGAGGTGTCCCTGAATTCTTGTCATGCTCATGCACTCTTAATTGGGAAGCTCAGGCAAATGGAGCTGAGAAAAAGGCCTTAGGCCGTCGTCCAGTGTTTGTCGACAGTCGACGTGAGTCCAAGGAATGCCATCATGCCCCGTCTCAGCTTCAATGCTGTCACGTCCCATGAGCGCGGCGTTGCTGCAGAGGCTATTACATTGACTATCGTCTCCACCTCTGTGGGAATCTCATGTTAGGTTATGATGACATGTCTCAATCGTACCTTTTAAATGAAGCAATTCAAACAACTCAGCAACAACGAAACAACCAAACCACCCTTGCGTCAGGGCGCGCACGTTGCCCAGCATGGACTTATTCGTTAAGCCTTACTTGTCAAACCATTGTGAAACACCTGTACCACGCGAGAGCAAACTATTTAATATCGTGACACACGAGCAGAAACTCGCCAGTGAACAGACGCCACAGCTTATTTTCAAGACAGAAGCGACAAGCTCGAGCAGCTTACGCGAAGTAGGAACCTTTACGACCGTTGACAAAGTTATAACTCGAATAGCAACTGCTAGGATAGGGCTGCAATACATACTCGTTTCATACGTACACTTGCCCATGGTCAAGTGAGGTCCTTCTGCCCAACTCGTAACGCCGCGTGTATTCCAGTCAGAACGGTTCAACTCCCTTCGAGAAATCGTCAAATGACAGGCGCTGCCATCCCTTGGACCGTAGTTCCCAGACCTGAGAGGTTGAAGTGCGACGCTGGCAGCGGAGCGACAATGATGTGGCAGACAGACGTTATGCCCCTGCAAAGCTGTATTTCCCCGTTCACGCCCTTATAGACACGTTTTCCGTGTTTTCATTGTTTTCCAAAAAAAAAAAAAGAAACGTTACGTTGCAATTTGTGACTGCTTTGGTACACGCATATACATGCATGAGGTGCTGCTCTGCACTCACTGTGGCGCAGTGTTTCAGGTATTTAAGAAAAAATGAACACTTTTTGCTAAGGAATGGCGATTTCTTTGGCGGTATCTTGTATATTCCAAAATACCTCTCGATCATTCAAGCTCCAGCGGCTTTGCAACCGCGTGCCATTTATGTACTAATATAGCGTACGCGATGATTCTGACGGTACGCCACGCTCGATACAAAATGTTCTTTGTCGAAAGGCCACAAGGAATTCACACAGTAAGAGGATTAGCGCAAGGTACAGCGAAAGGAAACACCGCAGACGACAGACGCCATTACAACAAAATACGGGTTCAATCCGAATTGGATTGAATATTCCTGAAAAATAGTCGATGTTGAGAGTTCACAATGGCACAAGATGACAGCCCGCGGAGTTCGACGAGGCGAATAGGCTGTAATCATAGGTGGGGAAGTTACTTTTATTTTGCAGTGCACTACCGTTATTTACTACTTTTTCAAAAAGTAACGCATTACGTTATTCGTTACTGTTGCGGTAGTGGGTAACGCGTTACTAACGCCGTTACTTTTGCATTACTTCACCAGTTGTCCTTATAATATGTAACATTTTTGGTTGAGTCACATCAGTGCATTCCGCAAATCAATACAAACAGTGTTGGGCACAAACAAGGGTCACGCATAAAGAAACTTACATGTACGATTTATTGCAACGCAGAAGTAGTTGACATTCAAAATTTTCATCTCTGAGCTTCGCCCGTTTGGGCTGAGAGGACGCCTAATGGCCAGTGAGTGCTCCTTGTCAAGGTTGATAGAGACAGCGACCTTTTATCTCACACAGTACAAATCCAAACAGCCAATCCCTTGGTACTTCGTTACGTGTTCAGACGGTAGAGAGTATTTTTCTGTCCCTTTTGCCCCATTCGTCCGAAAAATACCAGAGGGAGTGAAAAACTGAGGTGGTAAACAAAGGTGACACCTCAACCAGGGTAGGTCAATAACCCTTCTTTTGCTTTCTTCGTGGGTGCCGATGTGACCTTCTTGTCACTGTTGAAGATCAATAGAAAAAATCGGGAATTTTCCCGGATTCAGCACGCACGGCCCTCGCTCAAGCTTTGAAGTTCAGGCGATGAAGCAATGTTCCCGAACACACAGTAACGCATAACGCCGTTACGCGTTAGTTAGTAAAAATGTAATGACCATTACGTTACTTATTACTTTTCTCCCAAATGTAATGCCTTACCACATTTCACTACTCGAATGTAACGCGTTACCGGTAAGGCACTACTCTGTAACGCGTTACTCCCCACCTGTGGCTGTAACACATGGCAAAAAAGGTGAGGTGGACCCATCCGAATCCAGTAGACCTGTATTGGCCCCATGCAACTCACCCTCCGCCTTTGTACTCTGTCGTTGCCGATTCTGAAATTATGTTGTGAACGCATGCTATGATTCGTTGACGTGACTGCAAAGGCACTTCAGGCTTCCTCACAGGCGTGATTGATTAAGCGGTGGAGGAGGGAGGAGGATCTCCGCGCTCTCCCATCTCGATCATTCCCCTTTCGCTTTGTTTTCGCTTTGTAGGCTTGCTGCTTTGTTCCCTGCTCCGTATATTTTGTTTAAATAGCAGGATCTCTTATCATTCGCTATAACTATTGGATCGCAACCGGACCTCTGCAGCGTGTTTCAATCACGAACACGAATGGCCGACAAGAACCTCGATAGCAGTGAAACATTTTTTACTGACACTTCTTTTGAATACCTTGGTTGTGCCGCGAAACAAGTATTGCTATGAGCGGCGTACTGATGAGAACCGGTGGGAGAGGTGGGACAAGGTGGGGTGACGCTTCCATGGCCGAAATTTAGTCGGCCTCCCTCCCAGTCCACCCGCGTAATAGAATGCTACGGTATGGTGTAGGAGTTGTTCGGGTGAATCCCCTTGTTGTCTGTCTCGTAAGCATATCAGAATCCGCCATGCGATACCATGTATCGCTGCATTATTGCCAATACCGTTTCACGCTCCGCGCCTCAACAAGTAGGTAGAATTCATCCGTGATAACGTGGGCATTCCGCTCCAGACTCGAACGATCAGTCCATCACAACGTCGAGCTATCCGCGTAGTCCTCGCTCTATGCATCGCAGAGTTATCCGCGTAACAGTATCTATCGCTGCCGTATCCTCGCGTACATGTCCCTCAGCTATCCGCGTAGTATTACAGATCGCGCCAATGCTCCCGCATGCCGCATGCGAATTCAATGTCCGCGTCTCAAACTATGTCCTCCAGGTAAATGTCACTAAATGACGCACGCCTACCGCCAGTATACCTTTGCCGCAATACGTAAAGCAGGTGTCATCCGGGAAATTGTGCGGCTGAACCCATTATTTGTAGCAGCAAACTTCTCGAGCAATCAGCAATGTTCCAACTGTAAAGAGAGTGAGCATAAGTGCAGAGTAAACATGTCCGAGACATAGCAAGAACCCAAATGCTTCCACGTAGATAAGAACTGTCATGGCCCAATAGGAAGTCAAAATCGTGCGGATACATTCCCTTTGCACGGAGTAGGAATGTTTTGGAGCCCTCGCGTACACCTTAAGTACAGCTCGCGGGATATTCCAATAAAGTACCCAGCAGATGATGGTCATATGCAAAGTGAATACGAATGCATGCCATAGCGAGCCCATCATGAGCAATTGCAGCAGACCGGCTACATAGACCAGAATCGATGCAGTCTTTGCCATCTTTACGCCACCTAGAAGCAATTGGTCCAATTGAAGTGCGAACATTGCGATAGTAAAACGGGCACAAGGTACACTAGGACGCGGACGGGAAGAAAAGAGACGCGGAAAAGAAGGAAAAGACGTGAGAGAAGAAGAGAAACGAGCGAGGAGGAGTACGCGGAGAAGAGAAAAGGGAATACGGTACGAGAAAACGAGAAGAAGAAAGTGGAAGACGCGGGAAAAAGTGGAAGAAGCGGAGAAAAAGGTGGAAGACGCGGGAAAAAGCGGAAGAAGCGGAGAAGAAAGTGGAAGACGCGGGAAAAAGTGGAAGAAGCGGAGAAGAAACTGGAAGACGCGGATAAGAAAGCAGAAGACGGAGAAATCGATCGAGCAGCGAGACAGGCACGGATGAGAACTGGGAATGATTTCTGCTCGCTGTGAGACAAAAACTGCCTCCTCCTTTTTGTCTTTGGCGAAACGACACCTCCCACTTTCTCCTCTAGGTGCTTCCATTTGGACCAGTAAACAGAAAAGAAATCTCTCTGCCTTGCTGTTATAGTCATGCAGTTTTCAGCAGCTCCGATGGATAATATTTCTCCGTCTCCTGCTTTCTTATCTGCGTCTTCCACTTTCTTCTCCGCTTCTTCCACTTTCTTCTCCGCGTTTTCTCGTATCCTATTCGCTTCTCTTTTCTTCTTCTTCCGCGTACTTCTCCTCGCTCTTTCCTCTTCTTCTCCCGCGTCTTTTCTGCGTCTCTTTTCTTCTCGTCCGCGTCCTAACGCACCTTGTGCCCCGTTTTACTATAACAATGTTTCCACTTCAATTGGACCAATTGCTTCTAGGTGGCGTACAGATGGGAAAAACTGCATCGACTCTGGTCTATCCAGCCGGTCTACCGCAGTTTGCTCTTGATGGGTTCGGTGTGCCATGCATTCGTGTTCACGTTGCATATGACCATCATCTGCAGGGTACTTCATTCGAATATCCCGCGAGCAGTACTTACGGTGTACGGGGCGAGGGCTCCGAAACATTCCTACTCCTTGCAAAGGGAATGCATCCGCACTATTTTGACTTCCTATTGGGCCATGACAGTTCTTATATACGTGGAAGCATTTGGGTTATTGCTGTGTCTCGGACATGTTTACTGTGCAATTACGCTCACTCTCTATACAGTTGGAACATTGCTGATTGCTCGAGAAGTTTGCTGCTACAAATAATGGGTTCAGCCGCACCATTTCTCGGATGACACCTGCTTTACGTATTGCGGCAAAGGTACACTGGCGGTAGGCGAGCGTCATTTAGTGACATTTGCCTGGAGGACATAGTTTGAGACGCGGACAGTGAATTCGCATGCGGCAGTATTGGCGCGATCTGTAATACTACGCGGATAGCTAAGGGACGTGTACGCGACGATACGGCAGCGATACATACTGTTACGCGGATAACTAATGCGATACATAATGCGAGGACTACGCGGATAGCTCGGCGTTGTGATGAACTGATCGTTCGAGTCTGGAGCGGAATGCCCGCGTTATCACGGATGAGTTATTGCTATGTGTTAGGGCGCGGACCGTGAAGTCGTATTGGCAATAATGCAGCGATACGTGGTATCGCATGGCGGATTTTGATATGCATACGAGACAGACAGCAACTGGATTCACCCGAAGAACTCCTACACCATACCGTAGCATTCTATTACGCGGCTGGACTTGGAGGGGCCGCGTAAACTTCGGCCCAAGTACCCCTGAAATCAGCCATGAAAGCGTCACCCCGCCTGTTGCAGTGAATCTATCCCACCTGTTCTCATCAGTACGCCGCTCATCGCACGACTTGTTTCGCGGCGCAACCAAGGTGTTCAAAAGAAGTGTCAGTAAAAAAAGTTTCGCTGCTATTGCGGTTCTTGTCGGAAAGTCGTGATCCTGATTGAAACACTCCGCAGAGGTCTGGTTGCGATTCGATAGTTATAGCGATTGATAAGAGATAATCCTGCTATTTAAACAAAATACGCGGAGCAAGGAACAAAACAGCAAGCCTCAAAAGCGAAAAAAAGAGAGAAACGGGAATAATCGAGATGGGAGAGCATCGAGAGCCTCCTTCCTCCTACACCACTTTGTCAATCACGCATGTGAGGAAGCCTGAAGTGCCTTCTGCAGTCACGTCAACGAATCATAGCATGAGTCCACAACATAGTTTCAGAATCGGCAACGACAGAGTACAGAGGCGGAGGGTGAGTTGCACAGGGCCGATACAGGTCTACTAGAATCAAGGGGTCCGCCTCACCTTTTTTTTTTCGTGTATTACAGCCTATTAGCCTCGTCCAATTCCGCGGGATGTCATCTTGTGGACCAATGTTCTCAACATTGATTTCTCAGGATCTGAGCCACCGACGCCGGTCATTTAATCCAGTGGCAAACCAAATTAATCCAGGCAACAATCAATTTAATCCAAGCACTACCTAATTTAATCCAAGCAACACGTGCAAATGTATTCTCTATGTATTCAGTCATGTAATGATTGAGACTTTCATGGTTTCACTAATGTATCATGAGTTTATGACTAGTGATTCAAAGATCCCTGGATTTTGCAGTGGATGCTGTGTTTTATGACTGCTTTTTGTCGTTATGACATTCCATGACTATTTTCACGATATGTGCCATGAATCAATTTTATGGGACTACCGCTACTGCAAACAGTGTCGTGCAGTGTTTTATGGCTAACCGACGGTCATTACAACATTCCATGACTATTTTCCTGGTATGTGGATTGAACAAATTTTTTGTGACCACCACTGCTTCAGACAGCGTCATGCTGTGTTTTATGACCACTGACGCATTATGACATTCCATGACTATTCAATGGTACGTGTCATGAATCGATTTTATGGAACTACCGGCGCTTGAGACAGTGTCCCATGGCGTTTTATGACTACCGGCGGTCATTACGACACTCTATAACGATTTTTGTGATATGTTCCGTTAATCAATTTTATGGGACTACCAGTGTTTGAAAGGGTGTCATGCAGCGTTTCCTGACTGCTGATGACCATTATGGCATCCAATGACTATTTCAGGTTATGTGCCATGAATCCATTTGATGGGACTAGCACTGCTTCAAACAGTGACGTGCAGTGTTCTATGATTACCGATGGTCAGTACGACATTTCATGACTATTTTCATCGTCTGTGCTATGAATGAATTTTATGGGGCAACTGCTGCTTCAAACAGTGTCATACAGTGTCTTATAACTACCGACAATCATTATGACATTTCATGACTATTTTCATGTTATGTACCATGATCCATAGTGTAAAACCCCGAGACAAGGGAACACGAAGAGGCAGACACAACACGAAGGCTCACGAAGACTTCGTGTTGTGCCTGTTTCTTCATGTTCCCAGTCTCCGGGTTTTAAATTATGCATCATCTTCACCTCATTTGCTTCCTACCCAATTTTTCATGTGCCATGAGTCCGTTTTATGGGACAACCGCTGCATCAGGCAGTAGCTCAGTACTATAATAGTAGCATAATATAGTCAGTATAATGAGCATCAGTAGTCACAAAACACTGTATGACATTGTGTAAAGATATGGTAGTCCCAAAATGTCAGTTTATGAAACATGAAAATAGTCATGAAATGTCACAGTGACCGTCGGTAGTCACAAACAACTGGATGGCCCTGTCTGAAGCAGCAGTAGTCCCATAAAATCGATGCATGGCACATATCATGAAAATTGTCATTGAACGTCATGATGACTCCCAGTAGTCCTGAAACACTACATGACACTGTTTGAATCAGCAACAGTCCCATAAAATTGGTTCAATGCACATATCATGAAAATAGCCATGGAATGTCGGTAGTCATAAGACACTGCATGAGAGTGTTTGCAGCAGCAGTAGCCCCTTCCATGGATTCATGGCACATATTATGAAAATAGTCATGGAATGTCGTAATGATCGTCGGTAGTTATAAAACACTGTATGACACTGTTTGAAGCAGCGATAGTCCCATAAAATTTATTCATGGCCCATATCATGAAAATAACCATGAAGTGTCATAATGACAAGAAGCAGTCATAGAACACTGCATGACACTGAAAAATCCAGGGATTGTTGAACCAGTCATGGTACATTGGTGAAATCATGACAGTCTCAGCCATGACATGACTGAATACACGTGGAATACATTTACACGCTTTGGTTGAATTAAATTGGGTAGTGCTTGGATTAAATCGGTTGGTGACTGGATTAATTTGGTTCACCACGAGATTAAATTGGGCAACACTTGAAGTACATTGAGTGACCAGTAGATAAAAGTGAATGGGAAAAACCCGTAGTGCCATGGGAGATGTATACACGAATGAGGTGGTTAGTTTATAGCAAATCACTGCCCTAATCTCACCACGCACCAGAGAACTGCACGCTTGTGCTTTTTC
The DNA here is from genome assembly GCF_037126465.1 of Ornithodoros turicata. NCBI lineage: Eukaryota > Metazoa > Arthropoda > Arachnida > Ixodida > Argasidae > Ornithodoros > Ornithodoros turicata. Next base: position 159,498,506 of record NC_088201.1, on the reverse strand, counting down.
CATAATATGTACCACATAAATTCGCTCCACCTTGCAGCATGCACGTCCCGCACCGGTACAACTCACCACCGAAAAAAAGGGTGAGTGAAAGCACGCAATTTCCATGTTGAATCTAACACTGATTTCTTTGTTCCGCGGACAAATCATTATTGGAACCACCTCCCCATTTGCCTCCCATCCATTTGACCCACTAATAATTTTAAAGCAGCATACTGCAATTACTTCACACCAGTATAACATCTTGTGACCAGTGTGGACTCTGTTTACTACTCAGTTTTTTAACTATAGTCATAACAAAGAAATAACTTTGTAATGTTTCGTTCTCGCATTGTGTATGAATAAATACTATCGAGAACAGGGCACAGCATCGCGGTGCACGAGAGGGTACCACACTTTCTTACTACTAGGAAGAAACAGAAGCTCTCAATATATTAGATAGGCAGCTACATGTACTAGCCAGCGACCAGTATCTTTACTCAACGACTTTGTTTCCGACAAAAATATAAGGAGGGGGACACCGAACATTATCTGCCATGCTATGCACTTACTGCCCTAAGTTCTAAGTGAATAAAAAGGCCAGATTTCAATCGCAAAGGGGGGCTTATGGTGATGGGTGGACAAGCAGCATCGCGACCCAACAAAATACCCCAATTTCATGTGAAGTTACAAGGGACACCAGGTTTTAGGTTCTACCTTTTTACACATATGCGTAACATTTAAGTTATGAACACTATAAGCACGTGTTACAGACACTAAAGACGGCGGTAAATAGGGCTAAAGAGAATAAGCTGGAATAATAGCGCTTTTAGTTGAAATGTGCTGCTGCAAAGTGAAGGCGTGAAACGCTTAAGTGATGCAAGACTGATTGAAATACTCACTCAGTGTCACTCGAAACCATGCAAAAGAGATGCCCATCCTGGGTCTTCTTTCAGCAAGTCATCCAAGACCAAGCGTGTCTTGGATGCCTTTCCACGCGACTTGGCCAAGAGGGATGGTGTGCCCAGAAGTGACCGTCTGTGCTGGAATAGATTGCAACCAAACAAATTAGGCAGCGGTCAAGAAACATAAAACGTGTTCAACGATCACGACATCGTACAAGTAACACGACACTGGCAAGTACGAGGGGTGTTCAAGTCAAACCAGGATTTTCTGTCTCCTGAGTGTACAAATGACTCGCGCTAATACTTTTTTGTCATTTTCAAGCGCGACAAGCCTCCGCGTTGACCACGCGATGGTCCCAAGTTTGTGCAAAACAGAAGATACGTGCTCGACAAGATGACCGACGAAGACGTGGGCGCGCACATCGAACACCAAATTGTCATGAAGTTTCTCGTGGATGGAGGCGTAAAGTCATATGAAATTCACAGAAGACTTCAGGCTCAGCATGGCCACGATACACTTTTCCACAGCAAAGCGTTTGAGTCGTGCAAACGGTTCCGAGACGGCCGTACATGGGTGCAGGATGATCCCGGCCGGTGCGGCTCAAAGCCGAGTGTCAGAGTTCCTGAGAACGCCCAACTTGTGGAGCGCCTGATCCTCAAGGGCCGACGGATAACATGTCTCGAACTGGCTCGAACGACGGAACTTTCTGTGGGAACGTTCAACACTATCATTCATGAACACCCCCAGTTTCGAAAAATTAGTGTCCGCTGGGTCCCGAGGCAGCTCTCCGTGTCTGACTGGCAGAAAAGACTGGAAATCTCCCAAGAGCTAAGGTATCGTTTCGACGCTGAAGGACTGTCGTTCCTTGATCGGATCATCACATGCGATGAAACGTGGGTGCATCCTGAGTCTGAACGCGCATCAAAACAGTGGAAGCATCCGGGCTCGCCAGCTCCCAAAGAGTTCCGAAGCACCCCGTCTGCGGGTAAGCTCATGGCCACGGTTTTGTGGAACAAGGCTGGCGTTGTTCATGTTGATTTTCTGCCCAGTGGTACCACCATCAATAGTGCATTTTACTGCCAGGTTCTCAGGGATGTGCATAAGGCGCTGAAGCAAAAGCGCCCGGGCCTCATCACCAAAAGAGTCCTCCTCCTACAGGATAATGCACGCCCCATACCGCGCATCTCACGACACGCACTTTACAGCAGACACGGATCTAGGGGGGCGGGGGTCCAGGGGCCCGAACCCCCTTCAATTCCAGACTTAAACATAGGGTTCAATAGACCAATCCCAGCATGCACCTGACACTTGTCCATAGCGGAACCCCCCCCCCCTCCCGGAAATATCTTAGATCCACACCTGCTTGGAAGGAACTTGGCAGGGAGTTGCTGCCACATCCCCCTTACAGTCCAGACCTCCCCCCAGCCATTTCCATCTCTTCGGGACACTGAAGGCATTCTTTGGGGGCTGCCACTTCAGCTGCGACGACGAGGTCAAGAGTGCGGTCCGATCATGGCTGCCACCCGCCGGTATGGATTTCTACACTGCTGGCATCCGAGCCCTCGTGAAACGCTAGGACATGTGCATTAGTGCAGCTGGATATTCGGTTAAAAAATACAACTAATTTCTCGCCTGTAAGTTCATTTTACTTTTGCGCGCAAAATGACAAGTCCCGGTTTGACATGAACACCCCTCGTACATACGCATATGAAGCACATGGTATGTCCTACACGCATGTTCTTAGATCTTTTCACCTAGAATACAAAATTTACAACAAAACAGTTTAGCATTCAGTATCTTGAAGCACTGGAGTGGGACCGAGAACTAAATCTAACCCATCAGCAAGATAATTTACCTCCAGGCTACATCAGTGGGCATATGCACACGAAGCTTGCTGAATTTCTTTTCGCCGGCAGCTGACTCAAGTAACGGTACCTGGAAATAATACACAGGACCATTTTGCTTCTCGCGTGCAATAAGGCGACAGTACGTGTCTTCTGGGAGTACAGTATGTTAATATTTGCTTTCCTAAAGTGGTTTGAACTTCTAATCTGCTCGGTGATGCGCCTCCGTTGTGTCTAGTAAGGATGATGTAATCGCGCAGTAATTAACCGTATACATACACCGGATACCGGATACACCTTTCGGCAATGCGAAATATGATCACAGCGCAATATGGGGTGAGTGCTAACAAACAACAACACCGTATACGTATATGAAACCAACTGCATTTGTATACATGGAACTTGCATCGACTTTCCCGCCGGCATTTGCAAACACCGTCTGTCAATTGGGAAAGGATGCTGGTGATGACGATGTGTGCGCCTTTCGCCATCGTTGGCTCTGCAGATGCCGCCGGCGCGGCTACATTGCTGCTAGCAACACTACACGCTAAAGCCCTGTTCAGTCTCTTTTTGGCACGTGTTTTTTTTTTCCTTTTTTGTATTTTCTGTGCATATTAGAAATCCGTTATCCTGTTCCCAGCGTAGGTAGCCTTTGTAGTGAAGGAGCTGGCAGTGCAGGCTAGGCTCCAGTGTCGTTGCGTTTCTGTCGCTAGTGCATACTGCGCAAGTGTACTTTGTCATATTAAACGTTCTGAACAGTAAACGCTCTCGTCTGTCCGTGAGTGTTTTTCATGTGTTTTTGTCTCAGAGCAGAGCGCTAAACAATGATGTCCACTTTTTGTACGACATGTTGAAGGGTGTACGTACAGCAGCAGATCAAAGTTATTGAAATGCGGAGTTGGCCTCTAATGAAATCAATGCATAGCAACACTGTGCCAAAATATGCATGTAAAGGAATCAACCATTTATTAAATTTCACTGTTCCCAGCAAGCGTAGCACAATGTCATATACTGGAAGGCAATGTGACAATATGACGGGCTACCATAAAATTACAGCCATTTGACCGTAATCACGATTACGGACACACACAGTCTTATTTACGGTGCTAACGTCATAATTTCAGCATATTTCGTAGGTGTCCTATTAATTACACTACTTGGACCGTATTTCTCAATTACGGTAGTATAATGTTCCTTTTACCTCAAAAAATGGATTTTGACCCTAAATTTTACGGCAATTTCTTTACAGTGGAGTATCACCGTTCATTCCCTCTAGGGAAGAAGAGAACATTCGCCCAGGAAGATAAAGCAGCGAGAGTTCTTTACGAAATGCTGGTAAAACTGGTTTAAGCACTTAGGAATCTCACATCGGTATGGTAACGTCCAAGTCACTCATCCAAGCCCCAACGGTAATCACCAGCATAAACCCATCCCGTATATTGCTTCATGATGCCAATGTACCTGCTGATAATTGAACGCATACTATCGCAATTCAGCAAATGTAAATCGTAATGATCTGCATTCACTCGCCATTCATGCGAATATCAAAATTTCCTGACGAGAGACGACTTTAAATATTTCGAGAAATTGAATGTGTATAAGTGGTTATTGGTATGAATACCTATATACCTGGTTTATACGCCTGTGGTGCCGGTGTGCATGTACAATACATGTATCAGTCTTCTAGTGGCTTATATAAAGGGAGCGCCTCAGGACTAGAGCCGCGTATATTTCGAACAGAGACCGTTCTTAGCAGCGCATATGTCACGGGAACCAATTTGTGCAACCGAGCGCACGAGTTGCAAGCTTCAAACGCAAGATTCAGTCGTTCTTGTGAGAACAGCAGCATTTCCCCCGAGATATCCTGGAACATTCGAGCTCGAGAGATGATAGGATATTACGTCGTTATGATCCGTCCGCCGAGCTGTGGTGCGGTAGCGATGGCTGCACGCCAACACGGGCTCTCGCGACCTTGTTTGTTCACCATGCCACCAGTCAGCACTTCCTGTCGCGCATGCACAGTTTTATTCGGTCTGCTTTGACTGTAACGGGCCGTTGTCATCGCCGCATGTAGTCAGTATGATTTTGAGCGCTAAATCTGGAGCATATTAGAGGCTTTGAAATGTCGTTCCCACTTGACGGTTTCATTCTACGAACACGCTTGACATTGCAACTGTCCGTAAATGGAAGCTTTTCTCCAAACCGCCAGCCCACCCGTCAGTACCCACCAACATACATAAGCAACTTTGCAGCCGCCACCCGCCATGGCTCATGATGTAACGTAATATGCTTCAACTTTTCACATGAATATATAACAATAATATGACTTGCGTGTACTTTAGTATCAGTGTGCTTCAACATTCCCCAGAGTACACTTGCAGGGTGTGACGCACAGAGTAATTCAAAAAGATGAAGCATAACTGTAATGAAAAACAACACAAAAAACTACCTGTCTAACGGTGTCCATCCTTCATCAGGTCAACAATTGTTAATAAAGTTTGATTGAAGACTAAAAAGGGCGACGTCATTTATTGAATGACCAGTCTGTTTGAAATGACCAGAAACAAGAAGATTTCGCTTTTTGTTAACGTCCGACCGGTGGTTTTAGAACCTGATTGGAAAAGATGTTTTGGTGTTTTGGTGCTGGTGATTGTGCTTGACACACGTTGCACTGAATCGCATAAATGACGTTTGATGAATTACAGTCAAAGTCCGCATGAATTTTGACGAAGAAACTAGAATTTGTGCTCTAAGCACGTCGGCACTTTGCATTAGTTCGCATATTTAACACCTGTGGCCGTTGCACGCGAGGGCGGATCTAGGATTTTCCCGTGTGGGGGCCCGCTATGGACAGGTGCCAGGTGCATGCTGGGATGCTGGGGTTGGTCCATTGAACCCTATGTTTAAGTCTGGAATTGAAGGGGAGTCCGGACCCCTGGACCCCCCCCCCCCAAGATCCACGCCTGATTGCAGGGACGACAGCCTGCTGTCTGACTTGTTGGTCGGTTGACCTCGCAGCTGAGTAGATTATCATGGAGGTTTTGTGTGCGCCTGTCGGTCACAGTGGGGTTTCCGAGAAGATTTGTCCCATGCGCTCTGATTGACGAAGAATACTGTGGTGACGATTAAGTATACTGTTGATGTTTGAAACGGTATTATGGAATGTTAAAACGAGGTTAACGGAACCACTGTCTGATTTGGGGTTGCAGTTTTGGAACAACTTTGCGATCTACCCTGCGAGCCTTCCTTATTGCGCCCTCAACTAAACTGGGTGGGAAATTGCGACTGATGGATGTTTGCTTAAGTTGTTTCAAATTTCTGTCCAGATTACTGTTACTGGAACAGATGCGTCTATAACGAAGTGCCTGGATGAAGGTGATAGTAAGTTCAATGTGCCGCGGGTGGCAACTATTCAAAGCTAGGTACTGCTGGGAGTCCGTAGGTGTACGGAACAGGTTCGTAGTTAGGACCACGTCCGTTAACTTCACCTGGACATCCAGGAAGTTAACAGGTAGTGCTCAGTAAAAATGAGCGAATTTGATAGCCGGATGCGCATGGCTAAAATCGCCAATGAAGATATTTAGGTCGTCCTCTGAATTTGACCAAACCATAAAAATATCATCCAGAAAACGATTGTATAACGTCGGCTGTTTGTCGCGTTGGAACAGAAATGCCTCATCCAGATCACCCATAAAAACGTTTGCATAATCTGGTGCCATCTTAGCACATAGCCCTGACTTGCAAGTAATGTATACCATCAAATTCAAAGTTGATATTTTTCAGAATAAGGTTAAGGAACGTGAATAGAACAGAATAATCGTATGAGTTGTCCGAATATTTTAAAAACGCCCTTTGAGCTGCAGCAATGCTATCTTCGTGGGGAATGTTGGTATAGAGGAAAGAAACGTCTACCGTGACCGGCAAACTTACTCTATCCTCTCGTTATTGAAGGAGGAGGATGGTACTGACCTACTATTTACAGGAAGTGATTTGTATCTTTAATCTAGGTGGAAGTTTTTGGGGTAATATCTTTGAGAAGATAATCTACAAAACTGGAAATATTTTCGGTAGCTGTACCGTTACACGAAATTATCGGGCGCCCTGGGTTCCCATGTTTATGGATCTTGAGAAGCATGTAAAATCTGCGTGGCACCGAATATCTAGCCAGCAAGTAATCGTGCAGAGTCTAACTTTTTGCTGGTTTTCAGATGTTTCAGGCTACGGATAACATTCGCAGTGGTCTGTTCCGTAGGGTCAGCTTCGAGGACTTTGTAAAATGATGTGCAAGATAACTGCCAAGAAGTACCTTTGTTAATATAACCCGTTTTGCTCGTTATCACAATTGCACCTTTATCTGAGATCATAACTTGTTTGAAGGTCGGAAAGGCTACGTTGTTCAGTTGGCGATAACTTAGATTTCGATTTTCGATTGGACGAATGGCGGTACACGTTAATAGTATCCGTTTGGACTGGGCGTATATGCTGTATCGCGGTTACCGTCTGGTGTAAAACCGGACGGCTGTTTGAAAGGGTTGGGGTCTGACTTGGATTTGTCATGTGTTTACTTATCGGGTGACCACGCTGAAATGTTGCTTTAAGCCCAGTTGGGGCAACCTGGCTAACTCACGAAGAGGGGTTTTACGGCGAATAATTTTATCTTCCTGGAAAATTTGTTGATAGCGTCATCGCAATCCGATAATAACATAGCGATTAACGCAGTGGAGGTGATGTGGAGAATCTCGTTCCGCTTGTCTTGGCGTTCATTTTTGAGGGGGAACGTGGTTTTAAGGTATGGGGGGGGGATAGAAAGTCCATTGGGAATTTTGTTGTGTTGCTTGTAGAGTTGTAGACATTCACGATGACAGTTGTACCGTAGCTCTCATCGTGAACGTTTACAGGGAGCTTAAAAGCGCTAAAACCCCCAGTGCCGGGGAGCTAAAAAGACAGACACAAACACATGCACTGTGCATGGACTTTGCGTACCTCCTCTACAGGGAGCTTTTACACGTGTCTACAGTAACGTCAGAATCAGGAGGGCCCACCACCTGGCGGCTGTCAGTAGGTCAAGTCCAGGAATGCTGTGTCAAGTCTTGGAGTGGGGGAGGGGGGCGTTGTCAGGACCCCAGCTTAAACGAAAAAAAAACCAAGCAACAACAACTTTATTTTCAGAAGTAGAGTGGCGAGGTTCATCGCCAGAGGCGATGCTCTACCCCATTGCTAGTGGGGATGTGGGGTATGAAATACTGAGCCCCTCCACAATAACGATCGGAGTCCGATGGGGTTGAGAAATGTTAAAAGGGCTTTGAGCGCTGATCGTTGCTGGGCGGGATTGGGCCAGGGACCAAGCAATTTCGAGAGGGAGAAGGGGCGAGAGTCCAGCTGACTAAGAGACTCGGAGAGTGCGGTTCGAGAAGGTTGCTAGTGAGGGCAATGAAGAAGAATCTCCTCCAGATCCTGTAGAGCACCACAGTGGCAGCAGGTGGGAGAGTCAACTTGTCTCAAGCGGTAACGCCACTAAGCCGTAAAGGCCACATCGAGTCGCATTCGGTGGATTAATGGAGTGTCTTGACGAGAGGGTGTTTCGTGGCATGCACAAAGCGAGCGATGGATCAACTCTGCTCAACATGGATGGGGGAGAATGTCGGTTGTCCATTGGCAGGAAGCCAGGGGTGTCACGAGGCGTCGCAGAATGGAACGACAGTCTCGATACGAGAGTGCTGCTTCTGCGCCGCTGTCGGCCTGCTCATTTCCCACGACACCACAATGGGCTGGAACCCACTGGAGAACTAGCCTGTGGCCTGCTGCTTAGAAAGTGTGGTAAGCCGTTAACACATCTGTGACCAGGGGTGCGGATGGGCCTCGTATGTCGGGATTTTCAATAGCTTGGAGCGCAGATATGGACTCTGTGAAGACTGCATTCCCGCGGGGTAAAATCAGCGATGTGTTGTAGAAAGAAAAGGATAGCATAGACTTCCGCAGCTGATGAGGAGGTCTGATGGGAAAGGCGTCGCCCTTGCACTACGCCTTCGGATGGTATGACGAATGCTGAGGCGGACTTGTTGTTTCGGGATGCAGATCATGAAAATGGGCTCGAAGGACCTGAGGGGTAGCCTGATCTCTTCTTTCGAGAATGTTCGGAAGGCTTACGAAAGTCGGCGATACCGGCGGTATAATGTCCTTAGATATGAAGCCAGTGAGAGTCTCGAATGTCCTCTCCGCTACTCGATAGAAGTCACTTTCAGGGCGGTATCGAATTTTCCTGAGGAGCGGGTGACGGGGAACGTGAGCTCACAAACGTAGGAAGTGCCGAGCCGTTTCATGTTCACGTAGAACCTCAACCAGTAGTTCACCGCTTCAGCCAGGACTTGCCGTGTTTCAGCCATTCTTAGAACTCCGAGGCATCGACGAAGGCTTCGAGCAAACAGGGACCGAAGGTTATTTAAATTTTTAAACTTCTTCCCCGTTTAAACTTCTTATTGTTGACGGTACACCAGGGTTTCCGTTTATGCTTACTGGAATTTGTAGGTAAGGTATGATTGCCGTTGTTCTCGGGATCGATCGGTACTGAAGTTTGAGTGAAGAATAAAAACTGAAACATCTTCAATTGAATGGCCCCACTTGCTGAAATGGCGCGAAACTGGAAGATTAGGTTTTTTCGTCACATCCGATCGGCGGTTATTGAACCTAGTCATAAAAGACGTTTTAGCCCGAACCACTGTGCTTGGCACGTGTTAGATTCGATTACATATAATACGTTAGAGGAGTTGCAGTCTAGATGAGCGTTGATTTTGACGTAAAAATTTGATTTTGTGCTCTAGACTGATTGGGTCATTCGCATTAATTTACAAATCTGGCATCTACGACCGTTCTATTGGAGGCCGCCCATTGGTGAATTTTCTGGTTCGGTTACTTTAGAACGAAGTAGGCTGTCTTGTAAGGTGCGTGCACGCCTGTAAGTGACACGAGGCGGTTCAGGCGTGTCACCTACAGGCGTTCACGCAACGCACTAATGCGCTTAGTTTATTCACTATGCTGGGATACGTGATCAGTCGTTACAAATGTGATTAAAAAGGGCAATGCTATGAAGGTATAAAATAAATATGATTATTAATGGATGAATTCATGAGATAAATACCACATCAGACAGGCCTTCCCCTGCATGCGAACGGCATAATAGAATGTAAAAAAAAATGCAGGCCGAACAAATTGGGTGTGCAGTGTGTTGACAAAAGACGACAAGACTTTTTCCATTCGTGACAGAGGTTGACAAGATGTTGAAGGTAAGTGTAGAACCCACGCAAATATTTCCTGCATAAATTTTCAGTTGAGTGGCTCGTGGGAAATCAATATTGTTCTCCACCATTGACCAGGTACAGTTGTAACAGCGTTGATCCAGCGCTATCTATCTACATACAACATTGTTCAACATTAGTCAACATTAGACGAAGTAGCTTCTACGTTACACCAAGGGTCGGTGTTGACTCGCAACATATTCTGTGAGAGCTTTTTTATTTCTTCTGTTGAACATGATGGAATTTTGAACTTATTTATTTAAAGATAGTTTGTAACATTTTGGTGCAAAAAATGGAGCTGTCACGCATTGTGAGACTGCCGGAAATGGCTGCTATTGCCACAAGAAATATGTATTTTAACGTAAATAAATGTCATTGCTGTGATACTCGTAGCACATCCACAGAATATTAACTGGGGGATATTTGTGACGTCTCATGGCGGATATACAGCGGACGCTGTGAGCATGCACATCACATCTATGACGTGTGCGATCAATGTGGGAGATCTGTGGGATATTGATGGTTTTGCTGGAAATCAATATGGCCGAGACTGAGGCACGTCATCACAAAGTTTGGAAGTGCTTTTGCGGAGATAGTCAAGGTGCACCGGAAATAAGAACCTAGGTGTGCTCTTTTTCGTTGTTCATCGTTCGATCATTACCAATTTTGTGCGCCCATGAGTTCAACACTCAGGTGTGTTGATGATAAATGAATATGCTTTGAAAGGTATGTACTCGTGAGTGGTGAATAAAGTGATTTCTTGCTGCTGTCAACTGTTTTGTGTGGGTTCTTGCGGGTACTCATCAACCGTAGACATGAGCGGTTTTCTTTGCAGAACATTTCAGAAAACAAAAAGACTGCAGCATTTTCAAGATTGCCATAACCAGCATCAATGCAGCTCTCATATCATCATCAGCATCAAGACAGCTCTTATGTTAGCATCAGCCAGGGCAGCTGTGACGTTAGTATGACGTTAGTCAGAACATGGTCCCCCTGTATTGGTATCCTGTCAGCATTGCTGACACTTCATCGGAAATCAAGAGCTGCAACTACGATTCCGGCTATCATCGGTGTCTAGTTGCTGTTTCTGCTCTTGTCTGGCTTTTCTGGCTGTATTTCGACATCTATAGGCACCCTGATGCTTGAGTTAAGTTTCAACATCTGTGGGTCCAGAGTCATAGTCAATACTTTCCATCACGGTGTGAATGTTTGCATTGCAATGTGACCGGAATTAGTTACATTCAATTCAAAGTGAATTAGTTACATATCAGTTAAATGGTTCCGCAAAGAATGACTATTAACTACAAGGGAAGGTCCTGTAGTTCAGCCACAATGATCACGTCTTTGTCCGGCACACCGTCCAGAGAAAGCGCTCTCATTGCTTGTGAAGACCCGTCATCTCGCGAATCGTACATGTCACGGCTTCATTGCATTCGGCTACTTTGCGGGAAATTGGCCACTTACGGACTTCCATGACGCCGGAATTTGGGCGTTCACGACTTGGCTATTTTCTCTCTCGCTGCATTGAGGGTACTTCTTGGCGTTACTTTGGAGAACTCAGCATACCTTAAACAGAGTGAGAGTACAAGATAACAGGGGCTGCATAATGAAACTCAACCAGGTTGACTAAAGCGTTAACAGTAGCTACTCTGCGTTGCAAAATTTTCTTGGAATGCGCTCCAGACTACCCCTGCATTCTCTTTCAAAGCATTCCAGAATACCCTTAAGTTCTGTTTGAATGCGGTCCAGAATACACTTTGCGTCGCCTACCAGAAGGTAGCGTCTCCGCATCAGCTCGCTGTGTAAAGGGGCCCCCCAAATCCACCATTAAGAATAAACGTTTAAGAATAAAACAATCAAGAATAATCCGCTTAAAAAATACACGGTTAAAAATATATCTCCTAAAATAAACCGCTTACTATCCCCGCTTAGAGATCACCGTTTAATAATCGACCATCAAAAATAAACTTTCAAAATCCCCTCACCATCTAGCACGGAGGCGGATTGATTGCAATTTACGCCGAGTTATATCATGTTATGTTAGGTTAGTTTAGTTTGGTTTCAGTTAGTTTGGGATAGTTTAGGCTAGTTTGGCCCTGTGAGGTTAGGTTAAGCCCCTTGCTTGCAGTTCACCCTGATTTGGGCCATACCACATGACTCTAGCAACTGTAGGGTGGATTTGGGGGATTCTGAAATGATTTATTTTAATGATATATTCTTAACCGTGGATTTCTTAGCGTTTATATTTAAACGGGGATATTTCGGCGATTATTTGTGTGTTTATTTTTAAGCGTATATTCTGGGAGATATATTTTTAACAGTGGGTACTTACGCGTTTATTTTCGAAAGATTATTTTTAATGGTTTCAAATGGGATACACCACTGTAAAGTCGCCCACGATCAGGTTGGCTCGTGACTTAAACAAGCAGCTTATCATTGTACGAATCATCATCAAGTTTCTCTTGGGTTGGCTGTGACCGCTATGCTCGTTATGGTTCATTCGGTGGGCACGAAGAACGTGGAACTGAAACCACGTCGACACGACCCCGTTTCTTTTTCCTGATATATGGTATACCTAAAAAAATCAGCCCGAAGACTTTAATAATTGCTCAGTGTCCGATGCATGTGTTCTAGGACAACCTGAAGTTCCGTATTCATGGTTTCGCTCATAGTAGAAGAGCTCATCTTATTCCACGTGATGTTGTGATCTCAGAAGCCCTTCGTGTTGTGTTTTCTCTGTCCTCTGAGCGTTGCTCAGTGACCTTCAATATGCACACTGTGATATGATGCTACTAGAGTAACCCAGAAGACCAAGTAGGACGAACGGGCAGCTTTCGTGAAGCCGCAGCATGTAGACGCCCAGCGATGGTGCTGCCATTGCATTCCCCTGAAGGTTTTGTGTTGTCGTCTGCTGCGCGGTCGCTCTGTTCCTGCGATAATTCGCGTGGTTGTGCTGTTGAGACTGTTGTATTGGCATCTTTTTTTTTTTTTTTTTTTGCTTTCACTTCATTTCTCCACACCAATCAGTGAATACTGCGTTGGATGGCATGGACAGTCGACAAGGTATTTCTAAACAGGTAGCGTAACCCCCCATTGGCCCCTGCGCCATCAGAGTGACACCATGATAGGACCGTTAGAGTCATCCATCCGTTGCGCGAACTACTACGTTTCTAAATAAATGACGTCAAAGGTTACGTGAATAATAAGCAGTGCATATTTATTCATAGTACGTTTACATTCGTGCGCTTTGATTGCGTTGTATTCCCGTTCCTTTTTGTGACCGAACCATACTACTCACCAACGACAACAACACCAGACGAGAACAAAAAAAAAATATAAGTGATATCAGGTTTAACGGGCTTTTCGCATCCGGAACTGTGGTTACGAATCCAATACCAATTTGTTCGGTACAGTACCACGAGCTATTTGCCAAATTTTCCCCTTCCAAAACTGCCCGGATGATGAGAAATCGAATTTAAAAGATCGGGTTTCGTTTTGATCCTCGAAAGCGCCAGCGCCAACAACATCGTGTGACGCAAGGTGGAATCTGGCTAATCCGCTGTGAAGAACGCTGTCGTCTGCCCCCAAGTGTCGGGCTGCTTTGTTCTTACCTGCACTAGACCAGCACGTCGCCCGCGTTCACATGTGTGAGGTTCACTTTGTGACGCTGGGTCACTGGGTGACGCGGAAACTCATTGTGAATCGGGATAATCTCTACGCTTGCCTCGTTCGCGTGAGCTGCCGTTCGGAAACCGCAGCGTTCTCGGCTGCAGGAACACTTCCTTCGAAAACCTTGACGTTGATTTCGCACGCCTAAGAACAGCCAAACGAAGCGAAAGTTGGAAGCAGCTATATAAATAGCGGGTATCCAGATATCCAGATGAAGCAAGCAGTATTCGTGCTGTCCGCGGAGGCTCCTCGCATTTCGCCGATGATGCGTGGCTGGATGAGAACATCATGCAAGTACAACTTGGATTGACACAAAAAAGGAAATAACTAAAAATTGACGCCGTTCCGACATTGTTCTACGAACAAAGAGAGCCAGCAACTTCGACAGTAAGTCACAATGTTTACGTAGTTTCCTAATCGGATCTGTCACTCTTGCGCATGAGTAACTTAGGAGCAAACGACGAAATCGGAACAACATCGTATCCCCTGACCTACGATTAATAAATACATAAATAAAATAGAATAAACAAGTAAAAGAACGTGATGTCATTCATTGTCATTCACATGATGATGTCATTCAGGGGCCACGGCACGGCTAACGGAACATTGCACTCATCGTTTCTTTCAATTCAGGTTCTGCTTGTCGCCTCTACCTTGTCGCGATCAACGTGCCATTCCTCGGTGTTGTACCCACCGTTTCAAGCCGTCCTAACTACGGAGTGGATCGAGGAAACGTCTGTGCTGCGAGCTTCTACAACTACACCTATCGTCTGTCAACATTGGTCACAGTCTGGAACTTGTTTTCTACAAAAGGCGCACTGTATCTGGTTCCACTCGGGGCACGACATGGCTAACGGAACGTTGCACTTGCCGTTTCTTGCAATTCAGGTTAGTTACCTCCGGGGTGCTTACTCAGTCCGTACTAGTGACATTTTCCTGTTTGCTGTGCCGTGCACAGAGTACTACTCGCGACATGGTTGTCTGAAATCTCCAGCTCGTGGCCGACCGATCCCCCACCGACAGTGTTGCACGCGACGGACCTACACCACTCCCTTGTGTGAGGGAAGGCCGTGCGCGACCGTACGGAGCGCTTCGCCACCTATCGGGAGAGATGACCGTCCCATACGTCGGCCGTCCCGGCATCGTCTGCTAGCTATGTGTGCGGGAAAGAGATACAGGACTGAGAATAACAGAAGCTGCTGTAGGCTTTTTATTTTTATTTTTTTTCGAATGGAACCCTGGTGTTTGGACGGGACCACTGAGGTCATGCTTGTTTCGTGTTTCAAGAAATAATAAATGAGAAATACGAATGAATACTATCGAACTGATCAGAGGGCACTGATTATAAGCGACTGTGAAACCAGAGGTTGTTGGTGTTCAATGCGCACATTAAACATCAGAAAGCATGACATGCGTGATCTGATGTGTAATAATAATTCGAGACTTTACATTGGGAGACAACTGCGATCATAAACGAGGTCACAGTAGTTCACGCTATGAATTAATGTTGCTCACCTGAGGATTATGTGAGCTCAAAGCCCTTCGGTTCCTATTTTAATTATATTTCTTCACGGTTTAGATTTGCACTGTCGTTGTCCTTAAGAAGTGAATAGAAAAAAGTGTATTTCTTATTATGTCAGCCGCAAGGGACTGTCGAGGAAACAGACCAGGATAACCGGATTTCAAACACGGAACGACTGGTGTGGTCCCCCGAATCTCGGATCTCTTTGAATGCAGTCAGAGCCACCATTTAATAAAAACTATGAAGGAGCGCTGAAACAACTCTGCTCCATATTCTCTGCCATATCTTCAGTTGCCCCTGATGCCTGAGTTGCCTGTCTTTAATTCCTTTAAATACAGGTTCGTCTCTCTGCAGATGACCTGTTCGAAAGTGTTGCATGTCAGGAGCATGTTCCTCGTCTCTTCCCTGGGGTAGCCCTTTTTTTATATGTATCATATCTCATTGAGCGATCATCTTCCGCCTTATCATGTGCTCTGGCTTGCAGTCCGCCCAGAGCATTTGGATTAGCCACCCAAAATTTCGGCTAACACAAAACCTGGATGTTAACTTGTGTAACGGTACGGTTTTAAGATGGTTCGAAGAATCCCAGAGACCCAACGATGGGAGATCATCGGAATGTGCCGAGCCGGAATTACTCAAAAGGAAATTTCAGAAGAAATCGGCTGCTCTGTAGCCACGGTGAACCGTATAATTAATGCGTACCGAGATGAAGGGCGTATTAAGGATGCGCCTTGGAAGCATGCCCCGGAGTGACGTCGGCAGAAGGAGATGAACTTATACTGCAGAAAAGTCAGGAAGACCCCTTTAACACCGCAGCGGCTATAAAAAGGGAAAGCCGGCTCGCAGCCTCGACGAGAACCACCCAAAGGCGCTGAAGAGACAAAGGTCTGAAAAGTGGAGTGGCCGTGCAGAAGCCATTATTTTCTGCTAGCCATTCTCAAATACGGCTAGCGTATGCGAGAGAGCATTTACAATGGCGGGCAGAAGACTGGGCTGACATTGTCTTTTCGGACGAAGCAACGTTTTGCACAAGATGGAATCAGACACGTCGAGTTTGGCGTCCGCCACGGTCGAGGTAATGTAGTAAGTTCGTTCGTCGTGTTGCAGTTTGTTAAACATGAACGTGCAGCAGGCAAATAATGCAATGCATGCTGCTCTTTGCTCATTCCTATGCTTTTTATTCGCCGAAAGAAAAAAATAACGCTGAAAAACATGAAAGGGTCGCTAAATGGAAAATGGAGAGGACCTTCACTGCCTCTTTGCCTTTGTGTGTCGTTTTGACATGTTACTGATGCTACCTCAAACAAAGAGAAGAACAAACTGCCCAAAACAATATCCAGATTCATCCCTCGCTACGTATACCGTGTGCTGCAAAGTGGGCGCCAGTCTGTGTGGGGCTGCCTGTCGTCTCGAGGACTGGGGCCTCTGGTACGAATCGAAGGAAGGTTCTAGGCCCGTGCTTATGCTGACATCATCCAGGAGCACCTCGTTCCTCATGTTCTCGACGGTCCCTTTCCCGATGGATGTTTTATATATCAGCACGATAGGAGCCCCGTCCATATAGCATCAATCGTCCAACAAGAACTTGAAAGACTGGGGATTCAGCAAATGGACTGGCCACCCTACAGCCCTGATCTAAATATCATCGACAGCATCTGGGGCATCATGAAAGCTCAAGCCGCGTAGAGAGCCTCTTCGAACCTCGGATGCTCTATGGGAGCGTGAGTGGGAGAATCTCCGAAGTCACATGGGTCTGATCGACAACCTCTGCAGCTCTCTTCCAAGCCGAATGAGTGCAATAGTGGAAAACAACGGTGCGCCGACACGTTATTGACTGCCATGCATGTCAGCTGATAGAAGTAAAAACAAAAACAAAAAAGAGGCTCCAGTTTAAGCTATTGTATGTATGTGAAAGGAGTGTCATTTTTCATGGGTCCACACATGTCTCTTTCTTTCCCTTTTCTCGGGAGATCCTGGCAAGAAAATGCCAAAAGTAGATAATGAACTCTATGGCCGAAGTACTAGGCCAGTTTCAGTAGCTCATTTACACCTTAAGAAAACAGTTTAGCGATATTAATAAAATATCGTGTACCCTTTAATATGAAGTCCCATTCGCAAGGTTCACAGACTATAGCTTCCAACGTTGCTCTGGGCGGACAGCAAGCCACGTATAAAGGAAGAACACGTGATTAAGGGAATGATCATCACTGAGTCAGATATGATACATTTAAAAAATGGGCGACCCTACGGGTGAGTCGGGCAACATGCTCCTCACATCCGACACTTTCTAACAGGTCATCTGCAGAGAGACGATCCTGCATTTAAAGGAAGACTAAAAACATCAGCTGAAGTGCCCAGAAGAATAGAACGAAGAAAGACAAGTCATGCAGCTTTCATTTCGGTCGCACAAGCAATCCCCTGACCAGAGGTCAGGTCCATCAGGGTCAACTGAAGGTATGGCAGATAATATGGAGTACAGTTGTTTCAGCGCTCCTTCACAGTTTTTATTAAATGGTGGCTCTGACTGCATTCAAAGAGATCCGAGATTCGGGGGACCACCCCGAAAGTTCCGTATTTGAAAGCTGGTTATCGTGGTCTGTTTTCCTGTCAGCCCCTTGCGGCTGGTATAATAAGAAACACACTTTTTTATATTCACTTCTTAATGACAACGACAGTGCAAATCTAAACCGTGAAGAAATATAATTAAAATAGGATCCAAGGTGTTTCGACTCACATAAGTCTCAGGTGAGCAAAATTAATTCGTTGTAATAATAATTCGTAAGCAAAAGCGTTTATGATCGCAGTTGACTCCCAAAGTCACGAATTATTTGTACATATCAGATCACGCACCAATCGCCATGCTTTCTGGTGTTTAATGTGCAAATTGAACACCCGACAATCTCTGGTTTGACAGTCGCTTATCATCAGTGCCCTCTGATCAGTTCGATAGTATATGGTCCCGTCCAAACATCAGGGTTCCATTCGAAAAATAATAAAAAGCCTACAACAGCTTCTGTTATTCTCAGTCCTGTATCTCTTTCCTGCACACATCACTAGCAGACGACGCCCGGGCGGCTGCCGTATCGAGCGGTCATCTCTCCCGATAGGTGGCCGAGTGCTTCGTACACTTGACCTTCGGGAGAGGAAAATCAGTTGCGCTGCGCATGCGCCATCAGTGACGTCACCTGTCGTTCTTTGCCGCCGACTCGCCGTCTGCTGGCTTCGCGTGCACATGCGCTAGCAGACGGCGGTTTGCAAGAGGGTGCGATTTGTGGTAGTGGTGAAGCAAATTTGCCGAATATTTCGTTCATGTTCCTCACTAGACGCCCGTCGATGTTCACCAGGGGAGGGAACGTTTCAGTAACGCCTGCGAGTTGCATGTTGGGTTGAAAATTGTTCCACGGGCAGCTCTGTAACTACAGATGCAACAAGTGCAAGTCCACTTTTTCTAAGCTGCACTCTCTCAGCCCAGGCAACAGCAGCATCAGATGAATGTGCACAACTTCCGAGTGAATTCAGACGCACGAGTGCAGTTCTGAAGCTAGTAAGTACGTTTCATGCTCTGTTACACTAATGCACACATGACATTCGCGCTTAGTGCACTTATTTTGCAGGTGTTGCAGCCGATGATGCTGTTGCACAAAACGGCAGTCCGGTGCGTAATGTACACCGATACTTTCGAGTTCGACTAATTCTGAAAGAAGGAAGTCACAGTGTTCCAGCCTCAGAACATCAGTTCCCACCACCTTCGACTAATTCGGGTGGCGTGTTCGGACAATCTAATTGTATCACCTGTTTTATCGCAACACAGAAGTCGGTAAATATGTAAGAAATATCGTAGTTCCGACAATTGTCAGTAATCTTTAGTTGTATTTAATTATTCATATTATTTTCTACTTGTGTTTTTACTCAGAATTCCCATGCTGTATTCTTTACTGGGGACAACAAAATCAAACACATGAGAATTGTGTTAAAACTGAGGGCATTGCTTATTATTACTGATTTCAGATCTTCATGCATGGAGAAGAAATGTAGAAGGCAGCCAAGAGCCATTTTACAAAAGGCACAGGAACAAAAATATTGAAAGGTGGATGTTTAAAGTGTAGTTATATTTGTAACTTATAGGGTGCTCTTACAGAGAAGAACATCAAACGAGAAAGGTCCGTAAATAGATCCATAAGGTTCCGTCATGCGTGGGGCAACCTCCATTGATGATTCGTCTGCAACGTTCCAGACTGGCAAGGTTGCACGACATTACGAGACGTATGCTCCCGGGCTCCCCACCATCTCACTCATGATCAGAGCCGACAAATACGGCATAACCCAAATTTCCAAAGATTCTCTAAGAAGTGACATGCAGTTCAGAATTTGTATGACTACAACTCAACGTACAGTCCGAGACAAAAGTTCACGGCACTGGTGGGTTTCTTCATCGGAGCAGTCCCCTTCCAACTACCAGCAAGAGATCGAATCAGAAACGCGTAACCTCTCAGTATGTGTGTCCGTTCTTGTTTGATGTTAGGGTGTCACTCCCGTGGAGAAATGTGACACCGTGGTGTTGTAAACGTTTGTCCCAAGCCGTACATCGTACAACCCCAACAGCTAACAAACACTGCTCGGCAAGGTCAGAGTTCCAATTTGAGATCTTGCACCCTATTTCTTCCCAAAAAGCTGCTCTTGCAAAAAAGCTTAAGAAAGTCATTTGGTGACCTCCAGGATACAAAGACAAGTGCAGGCCATGAAAAAAATGTATAGTTCGACTTTGAAGACAGTAGTCAACATAAATATTTTTACCTCTGAGCGATGATTGCCCATTCAAGGCAGTAACAAGCTCATAGGTTCACTACATCATCTAAACTTCATCTGCCTGTTACAGCTCGTTTCTGTACAGAACCTCAACTTCAAGGTGCATGCCCTGTGCCATGGAAACAGAGGAGTGGTTACATGAACTGTCATTCATCGAGCATTTGTGAGGAGATTGTTAAAAAAATCAGTCAGACAGATGCGTTTCGGATGATTTTTTTTTAGTTTTCATATTTTTATTGTTGTTCCATGACAGTGTACACTGATTACTGATAAGAGGACTGAGAGGGCAAGCCCTGTTGAACCGTCCAAGACACAGTCAATGCAGATGTCTACAGAGTTTGAGGGGAATAGAAATACCAAGAACACATGCCAAGTATAAGAAACAATAGCAAAGATATTGCACAGCAGAGACGTGCAAATAATCAAAAAGTAATCGCATGTCGCCCTATGTATCAGCAAAAAAGTTCTGTTTGTTCGCGTTTTTGAAGGATGCCAGATTATTGTTGGAACAAACGTGTAGAGCAGTGTTTCTCAAACTGCGGTTCATGACCCCCAAATGAGCCTTGACTGGTCATGAGCCTTTTTCTGGGGATCATGGAGGGTCCAAGCAGACATGCGATATGCCTTGAGTCACACAGACCAACGTATTGATTTACTTGTATCAAGAAAGCAAATACATCCTACTCATTAGGATACATGATTTAATCAATCCTTGTTAAAAAAGATCAATAAACATTTTTAGTAGCTCTCTGTGTGGTTGATGTCTTTTAAATACGTCACAATATAAATGTATCTGCGTCATTGAAAAAAATAAATTTTTGGAAGGTGGGGTGAAGTAATGGTGGCGGGTCATGGTAGGTTTGGTGCTACTCAAAGGGGTCACATACTGGAAAAGTTTGAGAAACACTGGCATAGAGGGATGTGGTTACAAATTTGACAACTCAAGGACGAAAGGGAGAATGGACCGAAATTAGTGTGGAAAGTAGGAAACCAGAATTAAGTGTGCTCATGCCTGAGAGAAGGGTGTGGCATAATTGTGCATGGCTATCTGAAGTTGACTAGAAGGTGTGTAAAATAGCTAGTATATAACCTGAGCTACTTTATTCTTCACAGTCTGGGTGTATATTAAGGATGCGGAAAAGCAAATGAGACCGACCCATCAGGATCTAAAAAGAGAATAATCTGCAGTGCCCGCTTCTGGGTCAGGAGAAGGGGTTGAAGGTATATACAAGGTACATATAAATGGTAGCGAAGCTTGCATTGGCCACCACGTCTTCAAGGGCGGCCATGATAAAGACCGTCAGCGCCATCCATCCGTTGCGGGGCAAACTACAAATCCCGTCATAATGACGTCACCTTGTACGTCATCATTACGTATAGCGCGGGCCGGACGCTCGCGGGCGGGCGCCGCGCGCGCTGCGCGTTCCTTCCATCGCGATGTCGAGCCGCGGAATATTACGATCGCTGTTGAAAGCAAATCCAAGAGCAAAAACTCCTAAACAATTTGTAAACCGAGAAGAATCAACACAGGCGACATCCGTGCAACAAAGGACACAGGAGACCAGGAGGGGGCTTGTTTTCTTTTATCTCAGGTAAATTCACCATGCCGTTGTAAACAGTATAAATACCCACATGAGACAATTGATGTTCTGAGGCTGGAACACAGTGACTTTTCAGTGACTTCCATCTTTCATCATAAATACACACGACAAAATAATGTGCAAAATAACCAGTTAGACAGTCTATGCACTGAATAAACACGAAAGGATAATGTACAAATTCCAGCAAACACAGGTGGGGCCCAGGACCTTAATGTCCAATGCATGCTGCTATAGCTGCCCTGATGCACATCAGGAACTGTCCACATATCTCTCGTACAAAGAAGGTGGAAGTGAACATATTTGCACTTGAAGATCACATTATATGATATTTGCATACTGTGTCGTGCTATGTCTGTCCACAGTTTTTGGCATTAGCTCAGTTTAGAAGTCTGTGATACTTTATCTTGCAAAACAGCCACAATAATATTAGCTTCCAGCAATGACAACCTTATTCAGTCTGCACACACCTGGTTTATTTAGCCCAATGGTGGTGTCCTGACACCTGCCCATGTTTGTTTTAGAATAGAAAGTGGACCATTTGCACACGAAGCGTTCATGTGACTTCATTAGGTACTTCTCGTATGCCCATAACAAGAAGGGTAGGCACTTGTCCCGCTCACTGCCCTCAGCTTCAATCATGTGTCTTAGCATGGCCTTAAATGTCCGCACGACCATTGCTTTGTGGATGATCTGGTATCGAGAACCTCATTTCGACTCCCATTCTGGTCCCCAGTTCCTGAGTCAATTTGCTGGTAAAATTGGTACTTTGATCACAGCTGGTCATTTCAGGCGTTCCATATCTAGCGAATATCTCGATCAGAGCTTTGCACGTAGCCTTTGCAGTTCGATTTTTCAGAGGCACAACTTCAGGCGTCCTGCTACCAAGGTCTACAATGCTGGGTGTATATTTTTGTCCACGTGCTGAGAGTCGGTCCAAGGGCGCAATACAGTCAATAAAAACTACCTCAAGTGGATTCTCTGGTCGAATCGGAAGGGTTATCGGAACGCTGCCAGTTTCCTTACCCTTAGAAAACACCTGATAGGTGTGGGATGACTAACAGTATTTCTTAATATTCCATACCACAGACACGCAACGAACACGCTCTTTTCGGGTTGCTTTGTCATTTTCGTCGAAAAGTGGCCTCCTCATGGCGAGTCGTGTGGCAACGTAAGCACCCATGCCTTGAAAACCCGAGACGAGGTAGGGACAAAAACACACAAACACAAACACGGTCTCAGACCGTTTTGAGACCGTGTTTGTGTTTGTCTGTCTTTGTCCCTTCCTCGTCTTGGGTTTTCAAGTCATGGATCGTCACCACCAGCTCGCTTGCTACCTAACTTTCCTTTTGTTAACGTAAGCACCTCTTTCCAGCGTGCAATTGGCAATACTAGTTGCTTGCAAACACCCGACCCATTCCTTTGCTGGTGGAATTGAAGACCAATATCTACAACCATGCCGTGGGTTCCTCCTTTAGCCTGTTTCGATAGCTCCCTCAAAGTTCATGCGTCTCACAATCGACTCTATGGGTGGTTTGCAACTTCCTGTCAAAATGACGTAAGGGAAGAATTGCAATGCCACAGGGATTTCCGCTTGCGGAGAGTGCAATCCCCGTGGGAGAAAGCCATTTCTCCTAGGGACATTCCACGGACATACGAGTGGCCGGGGTCGGACCTTCCTTAGGACGTCGTTCACTGGCAACATCTGGATGTAACGCGGAGCTACGTTGATATGCGGTTCGTGCATGTGCCGCGGTACGCTATTTCACGTTACGAAAACAAAATGTAGAGACAGTCGATAGTACTACTAAGGCCACGAAGCTTTCAAAAGATTAGAGAAAATTTTTCCATGGAACAGTGATGCAAGCAAGCAATACTGCCCCACAACCGTTCGCAACCAAGCCAGACCGCCTTAACAGGAGAGGAGGCGCACTCCTGCCCCCTCCTCACGTAAGTACGTGGATTTGAAGAGAGCCCTGAAGGGAGACCTAATACTAGGACGTCTAGTTCAGAAGCTTCCGCGATTTCAAGAGTTCTGCTCGGTTCCGATACAAAAAAAGGGCGAGGTGTCTAAATTTACTTCGATTACACACAAAAACGTGATTAAAGTAAGAAAATGGGTGGAGTATTAATCCACCATCAGCTTAACGTCTGTGTTCGATTCAGTTGTTCGAGCGAAAGTTAAACTTCCGCACTGCTAAAAACTTCGCGTATCTGCCTCTCCCGCAAGAAATGCTCCGTATAACATCCCGTCAGGGACGTGATTTGTACAATCCTCGAAAGAACTGACATGGGATATCCAAATAGTGACGTCCATTTATGATGCACACAAGGATATCCGGTGGACAGCAATTTTCGTATATGGACATTGGGATCTATTTAGAACATCCACAGGATAAAGTGTTCCGTCTGGGTGTCGTCCAGAAGCTATATAGTACCCGTATCGGAACATGCTCACGAAGACCTGATGTAAAGCCTCTATACTGGCTCGTCTTCTGGTGGCAGGTGTGGCATTCGCCATCAGAAGCACACTTTTATTACACTACCTGTCAGAGTAATCTTTTGGAATGTAATAAAATACGTTCACAGCTGGAGTATTATGTTTCCACAATTTATTTCGTATTCTACATCATAACATGTTATAATACAAATCACAAATACACACACCTAAAAAGTATTTGAAAAAAAAAAAAACATACTGCCTTCCCCTGTGTGAAACATACCACGTATTATTCGGCAAACGTCCACAGTATAGTGTTCGAAAGCGACAAGGAAGAGAATATTGTCTCAAACGTGTATGACAGGCCCTATAACATGCGAAGATAGGAATAGAACGCAAGCCAGTGGGTATACATTGGGAAAAGCATTATCTGAGTTTTGGGAATACAATTATACAAAGAGAGCATCACGGAATAATATGATACCATAATATAAAGGGCTTTTGCGGAAAACACTTGAAGCAAATCCACACAGGTCATTTTGCTTGGTATTCGAATACACGCGAGCAACGTTTTTGAAACCAAATGAAATATATTCTGCCTTGAAGCACATGGATATGTTACGCTAAAACACAACCTAAGAACCTAACTGTCAGTTCCTTATTCGTATAGTTATAGAAAAGAACAAACCATTGAAAAACAAACAGCGTGTAGTTTGGGCTGCATCGCTAATCTGTCGGTCACTAAGAGAAGTTCATCTTACGGATTATCAAACGGTTGTCCGACTTGCCGCAGCAGTGCTTCAACCTCGTTCCGAAGCCTCTTCACTTCCTCGTCTTGAATTCTGAGCTCTTTCTGGTGTACTTCCTCTTGGTTTTGTCGTTCTTGTTTCTCACGATTGCACTCTTCACGAACCTGGCGGATTTCCACTTCCAGGCTGTTCACTTGCACCTTCATCTCATGCATACAAAACGTATGTTTCTCGAGCGTCATATGACGTTCCATTTCGTCATCGCCTGCCTTGAATGTACATCCCAAAGAGGCCATCTTGCAAAGCTTCGGTGTTTTGCGGCAACCGGCGCCATGTTCCTCTAAGCTGCCTCGTCTGATGTTCTCTTGGCTGCAGTACTGACACGTGACAGGGTAATCCTGACAGTCCCTGAAGTGATTCCCGATCTCGCAGACGAAATAGTTTCCGTGGCAGAAACGGCATTCCTTAGTACGTCTGGGACATTCCTCCGTCAAGTGTCTTGGCAAGTCGGTGTTAGGGATAATGGAAAAACACTCGTTGGGGCATTGCGTGGGGCGTCTAGGGCAGGTCCGGAGGTGGTCCACGCAGTTGCGAGCGATACCAGTCTGATATTTACAACCAAATTTTGAACCAGGGCACAGCAAGAGGTCTCCAGGAGGACGTTGTTCGTTAGTGAGCAAGCAGCTCCTGCAGATGAAGTCTTCTGCGGTGATGGACCTCCAGAGGTCGATGAAGGAACCTCCGCAATCTTGACAAATCTCCTCCAATACCAAAGACGGTGGAGGGGTGGAACGTACGGCGGACATTACAGCTGGGTGCAGTAATCTGACGGTATGCAACTTCAAGCAATGAGACGCAAGTGAACGTCTGGTTTCGACAATAAGAGCTAGAACTGGCTTCAAAGCAGCAGATACACAATATCGTATCAGTCGCTATGACAACAGATGGATTGCAGATATAGAGCATTGATGACAAAACCAAGCGTACACAAATATAACAAAGCCTTCACACCTATCACACACCTGAACAGGATAGCAAACGAAGCAATGCTACAAGTGGTCTAGTCTACGCCGGAGAAATTGATAAGGCGTGTCGCAAAGTCAAGTAGGTAAGGTAGGCTGTAACAAAACGACACAACGTCATGTTGTCTCTGCCACGTATTATTTACAACAACAATAATAATTGGGGGTTTATGGGTGTTTACGTCGCGAGACAACTGAGATCATGAGCCATGCCAGAGCAGTCGGTCTGTGTGAGCAGTGTCTTTTGTCCACCTGCGGGTTCTTTAACGTGCGATGAAAACTCCCCACATCGCACCCCGTATTTAACCGCCGTGCCTCGTGGAAGACGGCGTGTTTAAGCAACTTGTACGCTGCCTCCAAGTTGCTGGCGTCCTTGGCCGGGTTCGAACCCGCGATCTTGGGACCAGAAGGCGAACACGCTACCGACTGAGCCACCGAGGCCGGTGCATTATTTACGGTATTTGGCGGCAATTTGCACGAATGTATAATGTAGATACTATTTCACTACAATAGTAAACTATGCGAATAACATTATTTCGTCCCTCACGTCATCACCAGCAATGGGTAGAGTGTCGCCCCTGGCGATGAAATTCCCCATTGAATGTCCTGAAATAAAGTTGTTGTCGATGTAAAAACAAGTAGCGATGTTACTATAAATCACAAGGTACGCATGTTAGACTAATATATGGGCTTTAACTGCGAGTCGCTTGCCAGATAGCACACGAACGTATCAGTTGCACCTCCACCACGAATTACAGATCTAAGAATAACACCCAACTTCCTACCCACCCCCGAGTCCTGGATAGGCACTGTGCCCGAAAAAGTCAGACCCAACATAACGGGATCGTACAGCATATACCCCATACTAGCGAGGA
Source organism: Ornithodoros turicata (assembly GCF_037126465.1). Taxonomy (NCBI): domain Eukaryota; kingdom Metazoa; phylum Arthropoda; class Arachnida; order Ixodida; family Argasidae; genus Ornithodoros; species Ornithodoros turicata. Next base: position 159,471,807 of record NC_088201.1, on the reverse strand, counting down.
ACAAATAGGGAGCGTGCAGCAGGCTGACCACATGCTTGCTATACCAAGATCAGTCTGGATTTTTTGATAGATCGCTTCTTCTTTCTCGGGTGACCGCGATGTAACTAGTGCTTAGAGGAGTCTGCTACAAGCTTTCCTTTCTAGGGCTATGGCTTTGAGATTGAGTAGTAGAAATAAAAATTTAGTGGTGATTTAGCGGAAAATGCGAGAGAAATGCGTAAGCATGAAGCGCCTCTTCCGGATCTAGATTTCCGGTCTCCCCTGACTTCTGGTTGTCAACCTCCAGTCGATACTTGACTTCTGACCATTGACCATTTAATTAGCCTCAATTAGTTTGAATTACCCTTTAATTACTGTCACTTTCTCTTGAATTGACGTTAATTACCTTTAATTATACTTAATTACCTCCTGTAACTCGCGGTTACCTTCGGTAATCTTTAATTTCACTTAATCTTTCTCTTAATTGCATATATCTTAAATTCGTTACCTTGAAACTCAACGTTTGTTGCTTTAAATGCCCTTAATTACCATTAATTACTTTTAATTGCTCTTACTCTTAATTGCCTTCAACTACTTCCATTTACGTTTACCCTCTTATATGCCCTTTACATGTCCACTTATACTTCTGTCTCGGTGAGGCTTCATCATCTCATACGCAGACACACACCACACACACAGCTTTTTCTATTTTGACTCTCCCAATGCTAACGCATTAAAATGAAAGCATGTAGTAGAATGGCAGCAATATTTAATGATAATAGCTCTAGTGATGTCAATGTGCAGATGAATGATGCAGCGACCGAGGTCCTCCTCGTACGGCTCCTGCTTCTCAAGGATGTGACACCTTGCTATGCGATAGCTCAGGCTGCCGTGCTGTGCGTAATATTCTGGAATATAAGAACTTTTTGTACTGACCACGGTACTTCAAAGCTGATTGGTCACCTTTAATATACAATGTAGGTGTTCTTGTTTTGTCCCTACCGCAGGTGGACTTTTATGGCCCTGTGTTTTCAGGTTTTATGTTTTTTGAAAATCGGCGCTAAGAAATCACGTACACGATAAAGTACACTTCCGGGTAGGAAAAAAAAAAAACTTTTTAGATTGGCAGAAGGTGCGGAACAGCTGTGCTGCGTCTGCAATGGTTACAATGCTTCAGTGCCCTTCTTGACGTCTAAATTGGCATTGCTCCAAGTTCATTTACGGTTTTACCGGAAGTGACAATGATGCAAATCGGGGGATAAAAACCGGCGTTACCCGAAAAGAGAGGGCCCTTGCACGTGTCTCGCGCAAGCCAAAACACTTTATAATAATCCAATGGCATGAATAACAATGATGACAATAATGAATAGACATGTATGCAGATCAGCTGGTCCTCAAATCGGCTTGAGAAACGAGAAGGTAGACAGATAATATAATCAAAACGACCATGAAAGTATTTCGGCTACACTTTTAATGTGTATTCGTATTGGGAGCTAAAGAAGAATCCAGATGCAATCAGAAGTGCAGAGCAGAAGGGAAATTTATTAGAGATACGAGATCTGCATCCCTGAAGGCAAATCATTATTTTGTGCATCTTGATACATACCGGTGGTGGGGAAAGTGCTCGCCATTGTCGGCGTCAAAGCGGTGGGAAATGTCACGACTATCGCTCTCGGGGAATGTTCTGATCTTCTAAGGGAACTGTGCCGACATATGTCTGAAAGCGTTTGAGGAAAACCCAGGGAAAACCCCAGACAGCACAGCCGGCACCGACATTCGAACCCGGTTACGTCCCAGCCTCGACGTTACACAGCCAGCACGCTAACCACTGCGCCACGCGAACGGGCATTGATAATGACCGACGCATGCCTTGTAGCATCTGGACCGCTTTCAAGGACGCGCAATGATGAGGGGGAGGGGCGTTTGAATTTTGTGATGCAGTATGACACTCGTAGCTGCTGCTGTTTTTTTTTTTTTTCGTTCTCCTTCGCTTTTTTTTAGATTATCTGCCCTTTTTTAACCATGTTTTGGGAGATATTGCAAGTTCTTCGGGAGGTCATTGGGCGGTGCTGGGAAAAAATCTGTTGCCCTTATCGAATCAGTTTACGTAGATCAAAAGAAAAACAAAAACACAATCAATAACAATCAATTACAACGAAGGTTATGTGACGCGCAATCCACACAGTGACGCGTCATATTTTTTAAAGACAATAGCACAATAGCTTTCTTTTTTGCAGTTAATATTTCTGCACGACGTTCTGTTCTTTGATGACGTAAGCATCTGGACAATAATTGTTATTTTGTCTTTGTATACAGTACGGTAAAATAAACACAGACCCCATGAATGACATTCCGCCAGATATGGCCGCGAAGCAACTGTGGCTATGAGTGGCGAACCTCACTTTTTTACAGAACTATGAAGTCCTCCACGGATAAGCGCAGACTCAACCAAAACTATGCACGGTATCGCGATAGGAATAGTCGAAAAAAAATAGTAATAATTACGCTTTAGCCCCGCCGGCTTGATTTTCGCAAAGAAGCGCGCAGGAAATGTGCTTCTAGAGGAGGAGGTGTCTCCGCCTTCATTATTTTTGCCTTCTTTGTGATAAGACGGTTACCTAGTTCTCTTTTTGATAAGACGGTTGACACCAGCATCAAGGTCATCGCCTAGGTACGAAAGGAAAAACAAGAGGCGGGAACACTTCCTCCTCTCCCAGCACATTCCGTGCGCTCTTGTTTGCGACAATCAAGCAGGCGGGGCCAAAAGCGGAATTTTTACTCTTTTTTGTCGATTTCTGTTGCAATGCTGTGCATAGTTTTTGTTGGGTCTCTGGCTGTCCGTGGAGGACTTCATATTTGTGTAACAAAAAGTGAGGTTCACTTGGGAATTTTCAAAGTCCGATTGAAAAATAAATTTCCCTCAAGTAAAAACTTGTCAAAAGCCTTCCTAAATAGCGGAAAAAGTTCCCAGAAGGCAATTGCCGAAAGTTCCACAATCCTCCGGCGAGTACGTCGCCAGTTATCATTTTTTATCACCTTAGGTGAAACACCCTGCATCTGTAGCTGAAAAATTTACGAGACTGTCAGCGGAATGCGTGTCAGGTTCTCCAAACACAAGATCAAGGTCAGGTGATGTTACTAGAAGGAGCTGAAGAATCTCAAAACGAACGATGCTCAGTCAATTACAAAATTAACAACAACAAGAAAAAAAGCTATTATTTTATAGCACAGTAAGATTGACTTACATTTACACGTTTTCATGCATGCTTGACATGTGGCAAAATTATTGCCGTTTCCCCCACATCCTCCGTAGATAAATTTCAGGCAATCCAGAGATCTTGGATTGAAGTAGAACCTCGTGATTTTTGCCTTGCACGGGCCTTTAGCAGGAGCCATGTAGCAGGCATTGGGACGATCCGCTATTGGTACAAAGAAAATGAGGGGTCAAATAATAGAAGCAGCAATAGCTATATAGGGACCGTGCAGTAAAGTTTCGGAGGGGAGAAAGAAGCCGCACAGGAACGCCGACAAACGAGCAGCGGCCGTGTTTTGTTCGGGACAATCGTCCACATTTCGTTTGCTTCCCTTATCTGCTTTTACCTGAGTGGCAGGGAAGTCGGCAGTAAGAAAAAGGAGACATAGAGAGCGAGCGGACCACTGATCTCTATAGTAATAGGCTGGATAGCGGATTGAGGGTGCAACCGTACGGTCACCGCCGCCATCTTGCGAAGCTCAAAATATTGCCGTCCGCGACTCAGCTGCATATTCTGCATGCGCCTTTGCGTAGCATTTTTGTGGTGGCATGCCCGCCTGCTGTGGTTATGCGTGTACTGCCCGTACTGGCAAGATACCGGGGACGACATTTCACAACTAAGTAACTTAGTTTTACTAATAAATGTGATTTATTAGTCCACGAGCGGGGCGACAAAACGTTGCTGTTGAAGCATGTGCGCGGCACTTTGTGACTCGTGTCTCAAGATCTAAACGTTAAACTTTAAGCAGTACGTTATCTGGATAGAGTCATTGTGATAGTCCAGACTTCCTGCAGTTCACGGGTATGGTCTCGGCACGTAGCAGCCGTTGAAGTGCGCTTGTCAGGTGTGGCATCTACGGCTTAGTTTGTTTGTCACGGTATCGACGATTGCTTGCTTGGATCAGCCTTGTCATCCCTGCCGTAACTGATGGCATAAATTGTTCAATGCAAGTTCCCTCACAGCCGCCCAAAACATTTAAAAAAGTGTGTGGTGAATGTCAGGCGAAAGGACTGGACGCCGTCGAGAACATCACTAGTCTGCAGCAAACATTTTAAAGACAGGTGCTTCGACAGAACAGGGCAAACCGTTCGACTGAGGCCTGACGCTGTGCCCAACAAGTTCGACTTCCCAGAACACCTAAAGACAGTAATAATGCATACGTCATATGTAGAGGCCGGATTTACATGCACTAAAAGCTGGTTGAACACACATGCACGAAAAATTCATTAATCTTGCTCAAAATATGCACCTCTGGAAATTCACTTGCATGCATTTAGAACACGCAACAAATTCACTGGGGCAAAAGTATCTTACTTTATGCAGCGTACAAAAAGTATGCAGAGTCGAAAGCATAGATTGAGAAGTTACCAGTCAAAATGAACTCCCTACGAAGATACCGTGCGAAAAATGTAACTAAGTTAACAACGAAGTTATTCAGCCCGAAACGTAACTCGCAGTTACGGAGTTACTTAAAAAAAGAACGAGTTACTCCCACGTTACTTCTGACACAAAATAGCAGTGCAGCTACACTACACAGGTGCAGCTCGCGTGAGCAGTTGAGTTCGACCCTGAGTTGCCTGCGTTGAGTTTCTGATAATGTCCAACAATGCGAACGCTTTGCATCTTATTCCCTGTGGGCACACAATGGTTCAGCTTCATTTCAATAGCAGCGGTTCTTACTTCCTGAACAGAACACTGTCATTGACTGAACATCACGTTTTATGACATAAAATACCATGGAAGAACCAGAGAGAAAGCAAGAAAACAAGTGGACGTGAGTGAAAAGCGAATTAAAAGTAACTTGGAACTTAGCTTAAGTTACTTTGGCAAAGTTACCTGAAAAAGAAATGAGTTCCTCTGAAAGTTACCACGGCACAAAAGTAGAGAGTTAAGTTATAAGTTACCAAAAAAGGAACTTAGTTACAGTAATGAGTTGCCTCGAACTCTGGTTGAAAGTGTGTATTTGCATGAAAGTCTAGCCTCTATGAATCATGCTCCCTAGTTAGGAGTTTCAAGCGATGGTTGATTATTGGAATCAGTACTGAATGAAGGGCACCTTAAAGCTGCAACTAGTCCAATATATGAAAACACTCCTGAATTATGCATTCATATGCAGTTAAAAGCCACTCCATATTGGATAGGACAGTACTAAGATGGGCAAAAGCATATAAAGAAAAAAGTATTGCATGAAAATTTTGCCTAACGTACAAACTCGTATTAGTGGGACAAACAAGCACACCAGCCGCATGTCTCTTTGGTGCGTTCCAGCATGTTTACTTTACTTAGAGACAATAAATAATTTTTCAGCCTCGAATGTCTACTCTTTATTCTCCCTGCTTAAGTTTGCGACAATATATGTTTGAATTCAGCCCAAAGGAAAACAATGTGATCCGTCTGATCAAAGAAGTTTCCCAGTGCTACAGTAGTATTGGACTGTACCACCTTGCCAAGGAATGTAGAGAGAAGGTGACATCCAGGCCTCATCTGCGAAAGAAATTGTCAAGGTTGATCATATTCAACAACCAGTAATGCACTCTGCCCACTTACCTGGTTGACTGCTTCAAACTTGCTGTTGCAACTGGACTTGTGATACGTTGATGTTGGAGCTTTCACCACAAGACCTTGCTACTTAGCCTTTTTATGACTTATTCACTCTACCTGTAGTCATTTTGAACTGTCTTTACCGCCATTTACTTCCCCAGTGCACATATTTCTAGTCGATATGTTTTACCGTCATATAGCCTTTATATCACATAATATCATTCTAGTCCTTTGGAAGTGCTTTACGGAAGTGGAAGTGCTTTAATGCCGTACGGCATTTCGTGTCATAACTAGTCATATCTAAACTTCCTGTGCAAAGCATAATGTTTATACCCATGCATATTAAGGTGGTTACATAAACAAATGTACCAAACATTCCCTGGCATTCCACACCCCCGAGCAGAAAGGAAATGGGAGAAAGACGAGAAGCAACACGCTGACAGACGACAAAGGAAACATAACACAACAAATACAACACCACACAAAACCAGCAAATGACATAATCGAAGTTCAAAGTACAAAATTGGAACGACACGACCTCACACGAGTACAAAATAGACAGGAAATAACATGTATGTGACGGGATTTCACACAAAAAACGTAAGGAATCCAATCACGAGGGATTTCTGCAGCGATCCGTGGCAAAATTTTAGCGAAGCAGCAAGGGAAGCGCTCACAAACATCAAAACTTGTCACAGCTTACATGCATTCCAATGGGCTGTAATGGCTCTTTTGAGCACCGCAATATGGCGGCCGGTTGGCGTACCCTTTCCCGCGATACCCTCACCCATCCGCTATCCAGCCTTTATACATAGAGATCAGTGGAGCGGACAGTTTAAATTCTCGCACTTGTGGTGCTGCCGCCACAGTGTTCGGCGCGCCGCCTGGAGAAGCGTACGTCCCTCTACAGGTTGTCACAACGAAGTCGGACCACACTTAGAAAGAAAAAAAAGTGAGACGAAGCGTTTTGTCTTTGGCGTTTCTTGAGCGTTTGCGTTTTGTGAAACAACCTGGCCGACTTCAAGGGGAACTGTGCCGACATTCGCCTGAAAAGTTTGCCGGAAAACCCAGGGAAAACCTCGGACATCAGACCGGGTGGAAGGATTTGAACCCGCTACCTCTCAGTCTTGGTTACCACCAACGGAGGGATCCAAGTAACAGATTAAAATTGCTCTTTCGTCTACACCGTGCCTAATCTTTTTATTGACGGAATAATGTTCTTTATTTTACAACCACTTCTTTGACGTGATTTTTAAGAGAGCTTCGCAGACTGTTACCTAGAGAGAGAGAGAGAGAGAGGCCGATAAAAAACTAGACATGTGGGAATAGTAGTCGTAAAATACGAAGCGTATACGAAGTGAATAGATATATAATCGAATCAGTTATGTAATACAGCATAGGTACGGATATTCGGATGCATACACAATAGACGCATGCGGATCATCATGCGATGCAGCACTCACTTTGTTCCATATCTCTACTCCGACGCTTTTGTGCTTAGGAGTGGAGCTTCCGTATGATTCGAATCCATTCGGTTTGGAAGATACATTACTTCGATGCGAAGTTGGAATACAGAATTACGCATTCGATTCGGATTTCGAAAAATCCGATTCTTCGCAAAGCTCTAAAATAATGATAGCTTGACTCACCTGAAACCAAGCAAATAGTAAGAGCCACGAGAACGAATAGGTTCATGGTCACACGTTGGCTTCGAAGCATTTAACTGCGGATATCAGTTGTGTGAGTGTCTCGTGCACTTGGGTTTTTCCACGGTATCTGTACGCTGCAACAAACCTTGAAACAATAGCGAGTTTCATATAGTGTGCTTGTGCATGTCGGGCGTTGTTATTGGAATTCTTGTGCGAGCATGCCAGCCATTTTCCTTCTTCCACAAAAGCTGCCACGGCCTTGGCCTCCGAGATGAGAGTTGCACTGGCATGATTCTCGCCCAATGAACAGGTTTCGTGTTGTTTTATCGCCCGCTACAAGTTTCTTATTGACATTTTGGCTCAAATCAATATAATTAAAAATGAACTAATCAATTTCACTTAATTAACTAATTCATTGCAAACTGCAAACTTTGCTTTTCTCGTGTTTCACGCACTTGTGTTACGATGTCTTAGAATGAGTACTGCCTTGCTTGCCACAAAATATTCAAACCTGATATACCAGTTGTCACTTGTATGGAATGTGAATTAGCGTATCATTTAAATCCTTGTTCGGGACTCCGTTCCAAGCGACCAAACTGGAAGTGCCGCACATGCAAATCCAAAGACTCACGGAGACGGAACACTGATGAGACCATCGTGCCCGTGATAGATGATGAAGAACAAAGCGAGACAGATAGTATGGACGTATTGTCCAATAGCTGCAGTGAGGGGAAACAAGCGTCTAGTACCCACGAGCTGAGTGTTGATCAGAAGTTAGAAAATATTACAACCATGCTAGCAAAACTGATGCCTTTGTCGGGTGCTCTTCATGACCTTGCGTCGCTGAAAACGTCTATGACTGATATAGAACAAGCCGTACAACATATGTCAGACAAGTATGATCAGATACTGGGTCAGCTGTCAGGTCACGACAAAGAGATAAAGTCCCTAAAGCATCGGGTCGAAGCACTTGAAAAGCAGGCGGATAAATACGACGAAATAGAACAAGTAAAACATGAAATAAATAACCTCGAGCAACACAGTCGCCGGAACATAATCGAGATTCATGGGCTTCCCTACAAGGAAAGAGAGAATCTCCTGGAGAGAGTAGACAAATTAGGACAAGTCTTGGGTGCTCCCAGCCTTACTGCTGAGTCAGTAGATGCCATCCACAGAGTCCCATCGCGATCACAAAAAGTGCCTGCCGTCCTTGTTAAGTTTAGCAGGCGTGATACACGTGACCTTTGGATGCGGAAAAAGAAGTCACTGAGAACGCAAAAATTCGAAGATTGTGAGATATTTATAGATGATAATCTAACTGCGTCAAACAGAAGGCTTTTCAATGACGTCAGAAAACAAGCCAAAGAAATGCGACACCAGTTCGTGTGGCACAAGTATGGTATTACGTACGTTAGAAAAACAGGTTTGTCACCCGTGATTAGGATTGCTCACATTAGTGACATGGGCAAGATTAAGTAAAAAAAAAGGGGGGAAATTGTCTTTTTTTTTACCTTTGGTGTTATTATTATTTTTCTTTCTAGAAATGGATGGAAACGTGTCACTTCCTCTTAGTAGTGTTGTCGACAACATATCTAAAAAATGTTTCAATCTTTTCCACGTCAATACACAGTCACTCAAAAATAAAGTTTCTGAGCTTGAAATTCTGTTTGACAATGTACAAGATACCTTCGACATCGTCATGTTTACGGAGACATGGGGTAGAAATCCTGAAGACTATGAAACCTTCTTTCTAAATCGTACACATAAAAAAGGTGGAGGTGTGAGTATGCTGGTAAAGAACAACATTTCATGTACAATACTAAGTTAATACACTGTCATGTGCAATGATTTTGAGTTGTTAACGGTACGCTCGTCAAATCGCATCTTTAGTGTTTGTTATCGACCTCCCGGATTCGAGTACTGTAGAATTTTTTCGTTGCCTTGATCAGCTTCTGTCATTTGTAATAGAGCAAAAATGTACATGCTATCTCGGTGGTGATTTTAACATAGACCTATTGCAAAATTCCTCCCATAGCCAGGACTTTCAGTCTATACTCGCTACTTACGGTTTCTCAAACACCATATCGTTGCCTACGCGCATAACAAGGTCAACATCGAGTCTGTTAGATTTGTTTCTTACAAATACTAATATTGTATCAAAGTCTGGGGTCATAGACACGTCCATAAGTGACCATCTTCCAATATTTCTTTCTGTTAAGTACAGTGTTACGAGACAAAAAGAACACTACACTTTCCAATCGATCAGTGAAGATAGTATTAGACGATTTGTTGACATCGTCGCGGGTACAGACTGGGACTTTGTTCTCAATACATATCAACCTAATGAAGCCTACAGCTCTTTTTTCAAAAAGTTACTTGAGGTATACCACTCCTGCTTCCCTATGGCTACGAAAACATTGCGCAAAACCTATAGGAAGCCATGGATGACAACTAGTTTAATGAAAATTATACGGGAAAGAGACAAATTATATAAAATGTTTTTGAAAGATAGAACTGAAATCAATCACACTACATATAAGAATTTTAGGAATTACGCCACGGCGGCAATTAGACGTGCTAAGAAAGATTATTACGTGAGACTTTTCACTGACGAATCGAGAAGCAATATGTGGAGTGTCATTAACAAACTGCGAGGAAATGGTACAGGTCATGGCTCCGTCCACAGTGTTGTCCATGATAATACCATTTTAACAGGACAAGATATGGTTGAGGGCATAAACGCGTACTTTGCGAATCAATTTCCACCATCTTATCAATCAACACCAACACGAATGCATCCAGCACGTAGCAACTTAGTCATTATTTTTCTCTCCGGTTGATGCTAATGAAGTGTCCTCAACTATTGTTTCTCTGAAAAAAAGCAAGAGCTTGGATGTTTTCAACATGCAAATAGCGCCAATAAAAAGCGTAGCGAGCCGCATAGCACCCTGCTTATCGCATATTTTCAATCTCTGTTTTGAGCACGGAGTGTACCCAGCTGAAATGCAGATAGCCAAACTTTGTCTGATACATAAAGGGGGGGACACGCAGGTCATGTCCAACTACCGACCGATAAGCATTTTACCGGTACTGTCTAAGGTGTTTGAAAAAATAATATATATAAAAATGATCACTTTTGTTGATCGTCATTCTATCTTAACGCCAGCACAATATGGGTATCGAAAATTAAAATTCACTGAAAAAGCGCTTTTAAAAGTGAAGGAAATAGTAGCAAAAGGAATTGAGAACAAGCAGTTCACACTAGGGATTATAGCCGATTATTCCAAAGCCTTCGACTCGATAGATCACACAATTTTACTAAGTAAGCTTTCTTCCTACGGCATACGCGGACTTCCTTTAATGCTGTTAACGTCATATCTTAGCTGTAGGCTACAGTGCGTAGTTATAAATGACAAGAAGTCATCTTTCAAGCCCGTGAAATCCGGAGTTCCACAAGGCAGCTTGTTGGGCCCCTTTCTCTTTAACCTGTACGTAAATGATATTGTAGACGTGTGCTCAGAGACAAAGTTTGTAATGTATGCGGACGACACCAGCATGTTCTTCACGGGTAGGGACATCAGAGATGTTGTTGAGAAAGCTAATGCAGTACTTCTAAAGCTCTCTGAATGGTCAGATACAAACCGACTGCGGCTTAATCCAGCCAAAACCAAGGCAATCATTTTCAGATCTCGCAACCGAAGCTTCCAATTAACAAATTATATACTTTTATGTGGCGAAAAAGTTGAAGTAGTTGAAAAGGTTAAACTCCTAGGAGTGTATTTTACCGCCTTTCTAACTTGGGATGTTCACATTCAACATGTTCGGGCGAAGGCGTGCTCCAGTCTTGGACTAATATTTAAGTACAAATTCATCTTACCAGCCAACATTTTGACATTGTTATATCGTACGGTAATTGAACCGCATTTCAACTATTGTCTTCTTGTTTGGGGCACATCCTCGAAACACTCACTCTCCAAACTCTTACTGGTTCAGAAAAAATTCTTAAGGCTTTTAGAAAACTTACCTTATAGACCTACAACGTTAGGCTTGTTCACAAAACATTATATACCAAAAATTCACAACTTGTATAACTACAGACTTGCTCTAGGATATAAGAAAGCCATTAGAGAAAATGACAACGAGTTTCTAGACATGGCAAATTTGAAACGCGTGAGCCACGTCTATAGCTACCGCAATCCTTGTAGATACTCCTTTCTTCAATGTAGGACTTCCTATGGCTTTCAAACTTTGCAGTACAATCTAAGTAAGCTGCTAAATACATTTGACAATGACCTTACCAAAATATCCAAGTGTGAATTGTTAGGCTATTTTTGTGCATTAGAATAATGTTTTTGGCCGCTTCTTTTCATATTGAGCCGAATGCAGTACTTTCTACTTCTTGCTTTACTCATTAAACTTTTTAGTTGCAGTGCGAAAACTTTTTGAGTTGATTAAGTAACGAGAGTGTATGTTACAAATCATTATACTTATCATGTTTGTATTATCAAGTATATCAGCGTCACGTATTGTGCCTTCAGCTGTATATATGCATTGTCTTTGCTGATGGCGGGTGACTGAGGCCTCTGTCAAGTCCCTTAGAGACTTTTTTGCCTCAGCCTCCCCTTCACTTGTTTTCGTGAAGAAATAAATAAAATGAAATGAAATGAAATGAAATTAGAAAAGAAAAATAATCTGAGTTTCCTCGCAGTACTGGTAACACTATACAGTCCGTCTTTTTGGTGTCCGATGAACCATTTTTTAGAACTTTGGCTCATTTTTCGTGAAACACCCTGTATGAGAAATTCAGTTCATATTCTCGTTCTCAGATGAACAGATTATTTTCTCACTTTCTGTCTCGTGTCTGTGTTTATGAATCGTTTCTGAGAAGTTAATGCTCACTATAGCGGTTACGGCATCTCTAGGAAACAATATGCACGACTAAAATGTTACGTTGCAGATGTCCTCACTTTTCAGCACGCATTCTGCTAGGGAACATTATGTCACAGGAATATACTACGACACCTTGACTCTGCGGCAGGGTTGGAGGGTAACGTTTGGAGGCAGCATGTGACATAGTGTCTGTCCAATCACAGGGCTGGGGTAAGGGTGTATTCGTTGTTCGTTATGGCTCCCTGCATGGATCCACAAAAGAAACGGGGCGCTTCGTAACCTAGAGCCGTTTGCTGTAACCCCCTTTTTGGGAGAGGGTTGAATGAGCTCCCTCGATGGGATATAGGGGAAAGTGGGACATTGGGAAGCTGCGCAGACATCTTACCTGCTCGCATATCGTATTGTACAGTAAAAGGCAGTTGAAGGCACCGTAATTAAGGGGATGACACGTTTCGACGCCATTTTAGATAGACTACGTGCCCTTGACTATAGGCCGGCCCCAATGGTGCGTTTTTCTTGCGTAAATGCTGAGTTTCCACGCCCAGCGCGAAATTGTGTACATCGCAGCTGTTCCTATCGCGTGGTTCACTGCATCAGAGCAGGTTTCATATTTCACGCAGCAGTCAGTTCACGTTCCTCACTCCTCTTCCTTAGAACATCATACGACTGCCACCAGCACCAGTCAGTTCACGGGCGTCCATAGCAACCAGCCAGGGCGCAGCAAGTCACTTCTGGTTCTGATCTAGCATTCTACTTCGTTCTTTAACAATGGAGCTCTTACGAACAAGCTGAAGGACATCTCCAATTACAACAACTTCATTTACAAAGTTGCGCACACAAAAACAACAATTTCAGGACGGTAGAGGAAGGACTTCGTAAAGCACATACTCCAAACCCGCTGTCGACGCAGCAGCGGGATTTGCGCCCCATGCGGTTTGACAGGTGTATCTTTTCACGGTGCGTGGCCATGTAGAGTGCTATGCAGCGCGATATTCTCAGAAACACGCACCATGCGGGCCGGCCTTATCGTTTCACCTAGGAGACGCCGGCAAAGAGAGAGTGATCAGCACTGCAAAGGCGCGCATTCATATAGGCAGCTGTCAGCCATAATTATATTGATGTGCATCGGCATCAGCTCTTTCAGAGAAAAAGTACATTCTACAAAAAAGGAGTGATTCTACTCCTCTTGGGGACTAAATGCGTTGCCACTGAAAATAGTCCGTTTCAGGAGTAAATCCACGGGAGTAAATGAATGTTACAGAGTTGAGACTGCATTTCACGTTCTGTTCTAAGAGTCCCACGTGCAAAATTCGTGTGCATACATGAAAATACTTTGAATCAAACTGACAACAGTTATATATCGAGTGATATCAAAACCTTGCGACATAAATAGGGCACAATTTGCGAAGAAAGAAACGCTAACTATTTCTTACTTTGTATGGGAGGAAAAATTAAATTCTAATTTGGCTGAGTTATACAGCCTTATAACATAAAATTGACCAAGAGCACATACTTACGTAGACTGTTGCATTCGACTGTTGACCTCATCCCATAAACATTCATGTCGTTGTTTTTGTTGTCGTTGCATGCCGAAGACCATTCGCGAAGTTGAGTGACAATTTGCAGTACTGGGGAATACATGTCGGGGTTAGGGGAATAAATGGGGAGGAACTGCAGTCTAGAGGAGGAAAAGCTGCAGTTACTCCCCATTTGCTTCTTTTTTCTTCGTGTGTACTTGTGGTGGATGGCAATGTGAGGGAACCGAAGGTCAGTCCTCCAAACATTTTTCCTGAAGCGATGCAGCAGCCTGTTGAGTGCCTTCTGTAAATGCACAATACCCGGATGCATCACGTGTACTAGACTTCCCAAGCAACTGAAGAAATCACGCTGGAGTACGCCTCTATGTGTTAATCAATCGATGAAAGGCTAAAACACCTTCCAACGAATTTTGTTATCTTTTATTTGTCGCCTTGATACCGATATGCTTACGAAATGGACGTTGGGATAATGGGACAATTGTCTGTGAGATGTATGCCCTCTCGGCAATAAGATATACCTCTGTTCCTGATAACGCAGACCTCGTTCGCAGAAAACAGTGTAATCTCCAGAGAGCCAATTCAACTCTTATCGTTCCCACAGCCTATGATTCTGATTCTTTTATCGATGTCGTTTATGAATGCGGTTTCGGCTAGAAGGGATCAAAACTGCATCAGGAAGGAAGGCTTTCATGGATTCTATCCGATTGGTCATCGCGGCGCTGCTCCTTACAGGCTAGTGCATTTCATACAAATCATACTGCTCGAATATTATTTCGGCTGTAAGCAGGGGCGGATTTAACACTTCCGTATGGGGGGGGGGGGACACTTAATGTTCGGCCTGACCATATATACGCATAATTCATATCAGGCGGGACCAGCAGCCACAGGCAAGAGGGTATACTATGCAACAGGACTGCTTGCAAACGCCTTTCAGCGCGAACATTTTTATTTGCATGTCGTAACTCTTAGCAGACAAGAGAAAATGTAGAAATCACGTTACAAAAGAGAAAATTTAAATTAAAAATACAAATTGTTTGTTCCGCGTCACTAGGACAGATGGCGCATGCGACTAGAAACTAAAGGCCGATGAAAGCAGCGTGGTGGCATGTCTCCTTCGTGTGCCTTCAAAACTTTTGCTCGTTTAGACACCCCAGCCCGACAGAAGTGCAGCTATGACCAAACGGCTGAATAAGCAGGCTGCAGAGGGTATTAGCCGCAGGGATGAACCAAATAAAATTGAATGGTGCCTCTTGTCAGGTGTTCGCTCTTTTCGAATGGACGCTTCAGTTCTGTGTTATTACCTGGTGGCCCTGCTAAGCGTACATTCGGTACCCCGCAATTGACCTTCTCGTGTTGTGTCCTGCGATTGCGGTTCCCGGTTCTTTGGGCGCCGACTAGTGACAGGTCTTGTGCGGACAGTTAGGTGCGTCGCATTCACAATGGTTCAAGAAATCGTGGAACCCACAAAAACATAGGCCAGCAGAAATGCGATTTACGTGCATATGCACAATCCGTTTTCATAACCTGAAGAAGCAGCCTCGAGAGCACTCACTGGTCGGTTAGTGCTCGCAAAGTAAGGAGAGGTCTGTGTGAGTCGCCGAGCACATCGACTGGTAGAACGCTAAGTTCCCGAGCATATTGCGAAATAGTCACACTACAGTGGGTTTCACGCATCATGTCATTTGGACTTCGTACAAAAACGACTACATTACTTCATTACGAGCGATGTCCATGGCCAGTTTGACATCGATTTTTCATTTCTGTCGAGAAGATGCGGGGTTGACTAGCCAAATTTCGAAGCTGAATTGAAGGAATTGAAGTTACTTCAAATAAACTGAAAGAAAAATGACTACTGAAGATGACACATTTCTCTGTTGCCACAGAAGCAATTGAACCTCAATTTTTCCGCTGAACCAAACGTGTACGAAGACTAGACGACATGTGTCGTGAAAACCATTGCATTTTGATGTGGCGAGAGCGGCCTTGGTTTCATGGGAGGGGGGTGCCCCCCTCCCTTACCTCTAATCAGCCCCTGGCTGTATGAAAATGGGAAGCTACATTCTAAAAAGCCATTATTCCAAATGCGAAGATGAAACACATTTGGCTATTTGTGTAGTGCCATCGACAGGTTTAACTCGAACTATGTGGCGTATCGTGGTAGAGATAACAGCCGATTTATTCAGATTCTACCCTCGTGCTCTGGGATCATCTTACCGAATAAGAAATTGTGCTAGCACCCAACTGTAAGGAAGCTGATACAGCTTCAGCCAGCGCGTAAAGTAATTGTTACTTGAGAGCCTCGAGATAATGAGAAGAGGTCGTTTCGTCTTCCTCCCCCCCCCCCCCCCCAGACTTCCGTAGCTGTTTTTCTTCACAATAGAGAGAGTGTGGTTATGAATGAAACGGGCGGCCAAATGCCTCACGTGTTCCACCTCAAGTGCTGATATTCGCACGCAGACCCTTTTGAGGTCAGATTACGCGTGTTGGGTGATGTGGGGTAGCACAAAAGCGATACACAAGGGCTCAGTGTTGAAAAAGCGCGCATTTTCTGGCAAAGTTTGTTGATCAGATTGTGCTCATCCGCAGTCAAATCTCCCGGCGTCCTCTGGGATGTTGTGACGTTAGACCATTCAAGCACCTTTATTTGCCCAATAGTGTCGGCTACTACAGCGTTGTAGCAACGCGACCGGTCGATTGTTCCGCGTGTAACCAGCGGCGGATTCAGAAAAACAGGGTGGCGTGGGGTTGGTTCAACCTCGCCAAAGCATTAGATTAAAAAGTATGCTCACTCTGCGCGCTCGCGTTACCAGAAAGACGGATGCCGCGCGCTGCAACAGATATTGAGTGTGTTATACGGCGAAGTTCTCTTGACTGCTCATCGGATACCGCATTGCTTAATAGTCGCAGTTCAGTCTGGGAATTCCTGTAGAAAAATATGCGTTGCTAGTGCTAAGGCTCCACGTTTAACCCACAATGTAGAACATTTAGGTAACGCATTGCGGTGGCCGGAACAACAGGTCAATCAATTCCTAAAGGGAACGAAAGTTCTCTTCAATTCCCGAAAGTGATGGGTACGATATTTCCGGTTTCAAATAGATCACTCAGTTTAATCGGGAGGGTGTCGGAGTCGGTGGAGTAGCGATTTATGTAATGAGTGGAGCCAGCACTATGGCCACCCGTCACATATCCATGATGGTTTCCGAAGCTACGAATATGGGAGTCAAAACTTCTTTAGTACAGAAATCTGGAACATATATGTTTGGACATTTAGATGGTCTGTACGGATTAGGTTACCATTGGCTACATGAGGTGTCTTCTCATTGCAGTCTTGTAAAATACGGGCTCACCGCTCCTAAGGACACAGTGCTTTGCCTCCGATTACCTCACTGTACATATTCGGAGCATTGTCCAGTTTAATCCGTACCTAGCTAGTGCGGATAACGTGATACTGCTATCGTTCTAATGGGGAATTTCAACTTGGACTCCACGGTAAATGACTTTTACCCAACTTGGACTCCACTCTTATTTCATAAACGTCTTGAAAGGTTTGTGTCGGTTACAAGTCGTGTTATCCAAAGCACCAACCACTCTCGGCGGATCCTGCATGTATATGGTTTGCTTAGACATTTTGAATGATTCGGATTCAGTTACTGCATCTCGTACTCCTACCACCGCCCATTACTCGCGGCGTTTCCTAGTACCGCGCCTACGCTTCCAAGAAATAATGAGTGAAATATTTCGATTGATTTACTGATTGATTATTTAAAAGAAAACCAGGGAGAAATAATGAAATATTTCGACAATGTCATGGGTGCATAACTTTTAACGGTTCAGCGCTTTCTGCACAGCTTCGTTACAGCGAGACAAAGCAGTGCCTCAAACGTTCACGTCGCATGTATCTTCCCCATCTCGGTAGAATGGCCATGCATTCGCTCAGTAGTTTACTCAGAACTTCCTCCTTGGGGGCTCTTGGGTTCCACGGAAGGAGGAAAGGGGCCGAAGTAAGTCACACTATAAAGTCTAATCCATGTATTTCCATGCTATTTCCCCACAAATTGTGCACAAGGTCTCATTCAACGACAATGCTTCTCACGTTAACAGCAACCCACTTTTGTCCCGCGATAAATAGTTTTATCGCGACTGCCAAGTTCTTGTCATTATGGCGAGAAACGCGCACAATCTTGCCCTTCCAATGACATGAATGCGATCCTGATTATGAATTCGGTAGACAACCAGAAGCCATATCAAACTCTCGCCCGTGGCTGTGGTGGTGGTGATGGTGATGGTGAAAGGGCTTGCCGTTGTCGGCCTCACGTATGTGGGCAACGTCACGACTGACGCCCTGGGGAATGTGCGTCCTGGGCCGACTTCTAAGGGAACTGTGCCAACATATGTCTGAAAGCGTCTGAGGAAAACCCAGGAAAAACCCCAGACAGCACAGCCCGCACCCGGATTCGAACCCGGGTACCTCCCAGTCTCGACGCGACATGCTCGCTCGTGGCTGTTCCTTATCTTGTGGCACCCCCGCGACCAATGCAAGCGGATGAACAGGAATTTGAGCGCAAGGTAGTTGGGCGAAAGAGCGCATCCTTGCACTGCTCCGCGCAAGAAATTTGTAAACCGAAACTAGTTAATTACTCCAAAGATAATTGAAATTCGATGCATTTTTTTACGGGTTTGGCACTTTCTCGGAGTTCCCATCGCTACGGCTCGGGCGCGAAAGCCCAGCAAAGCAAAATAAAGCTGGAAATTTATTCCATTAACGAGCGCATGAAACCCAAAAGCTGAGTGGTCAGTTTGTGGCCGACGCATGAAGCATGCTAACAGACAAATAAATTTCCCGATATAATTACCGTTTTTGAATTATTCAGCCGGGAAATTTTCGTTAAACTCCCTGTATATCTGTCGAATCTGCAGCACATAATAAGGAAACCAAATAAATGTATAATCTAGAATGCTCATGACTTTCATTTACTATACAGCCCCACAGATAGTCCTTATGACAAAATATTTGTTCATGCTATAGAAATTCTATTCCATTTCTGTAGAAATATGTCAAAAGAGTCAACAGAGATTATACTGGAATTCTATAGATTTTATATGAAAAATTATTTGGAACTGCTTTGGAAAACTAATGGTCATTTGCGACAGACTTCCTTTTGACATTTCTCCAAAACATTTCAAAAGACATTTCTGCTCTGGACTTCCTTTAGACTTCATTTTGAAAGTCAGCATGCTTTGCTTTGGTCAGCTATTGAAAGTAATTTGCTTTTCTTTTTACTACTTCCTAGTTCCTCCCCCATGCACAAACTACGTTGTCTCTGGTTGACTTGGCCACAAATTTAATTCAATTCGCTGTGAAGGATTGAGGGTCAGGAACGTAAAATAACATGTGAACAGGTGTACTGTATTGAGTCACTGCATTTTCGCAAGCATTGACGCGAGGCTTTCTTGGTCTCCCGTAGGCTGGTGCTTGTCTACCTTCACCGTGTTCCTACAAGGAAAGCACAATTTTCACAATTTGTTTGAAAACATAGAATAGAATCCCTGAGTATATTCAAGTCTGTCCCTACCCCCATATGGGGACAAAGATGACCATTAGAGTGCCGAATACTTCACACTTACAAACACTTCCATAAATTAATTATGCACCAGTTATGCTACTCCATCATTGTGACAAATAGTGGAATAAACAAGTCCTCCAACTGTATTATGCGTCCTCTCTAAAAATACGGCCGGTGTCAACCATTAAGTACGCGATTGAAATCCTTTGTACACGCTCGGAAAATAAAAAGTTGAGCTGAGCGCAAACTCAGAACCACGTGCACTGCAGCTCCCTACATGCAGCAGCTACAAATACTTTTTTTTTATCTTATAGTTTTTATACTTTTATATGTTGAAATAAATAAACATTAGAAGACTCACATGTAGCAACAATATAAACGTCAATGCACCTTGTCGGAAATCCACTTGACGACGAATTTCTGTCCTCAAAAATCATCTACGCTTTGCAGTATCTGTAAACTCTCATCAACGTGCTGGAGGTTTTCGATCAGATAGACGTCCAGCATGCCCACATCCTGCCACTTCACACAAAGAAAAATCCACTTGAAACACAAAAAAAATTAAAAAAACGAACTTACCAGAGAACTTGTAAATGGCGCCACGACGCTATCAAGTAAACATGGCAAAGAACAGGCGAGGAAGGAGTGTCTTGGCTTGGATTTGAAAGCAAACAATGTTGCACGCCGTGATTCACTCTCATCAAGAACGAGGAATGGAGCAGGAAGGATGCACGCTAAAAATGACAATATTGAAGAAAGAAAGGAAGAAAGACATCATAATTGTAATTAACGGGATAATAATTAATGGAAGCGGAAACGCGAGCTTTTCCTTTTTTATAATGCAGCACAAATAAATATGAAGTACGGCCTTTCAGGAGTGCTCGCCGATCTGCCTTTGTCAGGGGGGGGGGGGGGTATGTTTATCCACGTTTTCGTTGCGCTTCTTCTTGCATAAGCTCTGCAACAACGTGAGACCTGGTGGTTGTTTGAGCATATATACTTGCAGAGGACTGGTCTTCAAAGAAAGACGACCGTATTTCTGCCCGTGTGCACATCGTGCGTTTGGCAGGCTTGTTACACGAGATATATATATTGTGCAGCATCATAGCGTGACCGCAATGAACGACGTAGGAATGTATCGTGACCATTCTGACCATATCTCTGGTCAGAAGATCGAGCGATCTGACCACATAAGTTATCTCGGTGTTATCCTGGATTGTACTTTGTCGTGGAGGTTACAAATCGACAGTGTGGCTCGAAAATTGAGAAAGTCCTGCCGTGCGCTGTTCTTGGCAAGACAGTTCTTTCCCTTGTATATCCTGAGACAGTTATATTTTGCCCTTTTCCAGTCCCATTTACTATACTGTATTACGTCCTGGAGCAACACCTGTGTGACCTACGTTGGTTGTTTATTCAAATTACAGAAGCGGGTCTTGAGAATAATAACTTATTCTGACCTTCGGACACACTCTGCTGGGCTCTTCTCTCAACTTAAAATTGTGCCACTTCCGGACCTTGCGCGTGAACGATGCTCTCTTTTAATCCATTCAGTCATAACCAGGGAAACACCATTCCAAAATGATATGTTCCGTATTTGCACTAGAAACAATAGAAGTGTGGTATTGCATCAATATACGCTATTTCGTCCAAATAATGTATACGGTACGAGATTAATTGCGTCTTTTGGTCCTAGGATTTGGAACCAACTGCCAACTGAGCTTAAAAATAGTAGATTTTTTGCTAAAGACTTGGATCTCAGTTGTGATGTGATGTGATGTGATCTCAGTTGTCTCGCGACGTAAACACCCAATTATTAAGTTAAAGACTTGAGACGCTATGTTGTTTCCACATCGTTGTATCTCGGTTGATATCAGGGCACCTGAATCTTCTATGTTTCGTTCTTTAATTGCAGTTTCTTAGTACACCACATATAATGGGTGTTCTTAACTAGCTATGCTATGGAATCGCTATTGTGGTGTCTGTTTTTTACTTCCATTGTATTTTGAATTTGAATAAACATACAAACAAACAAACATTTGAACTGCATTCGCTCAACCATTCGTCGGTTATATGAAAGTGGTCATTAGAGTTGCCCCGCACAAAAAGTGTTGGATGTAGTTTGTAGTGTGTTCTTTATCTCGTAGAGCGCATCGCGGGATGTAGATCGAGAGCTCTTATACTTATTTTTTGCATGTTTACTTAAGTGTGCGCATTGCTCTATACCACACACGCCATATTTCATTCATAATAGTTTCGCAAGTAAACACGTACGGGTCGATCTCATAGTGCTTTTGAGTTAGGCATAGTGTCTTCAAATCAGGATATATGTATCCTGTTTGCTGGGCCGAGCAGATGCTATTAAGGGTAGTGCAACATTTCCCACTTCTTGAACCATGCTAACGTTGCCAGAATAAGGAACATTACGCTGTGCTGTGTATTCCAAGTTGTCTCGCGATGTAAACCCACAATTTATTATATTGTGTACCCCATATATTTTTCATTTATTTATTTATTTATTTACTGGTCCATCAAGGGGCCTTTACGCCATTACATGAGAGAGTGAGCAACACACTGCACTGTACATCAAACAATGAACATAGACTAAAAAAAACAAGAAAGAAAACACAAAAAAAGACAGCAGACAGAAAAAGATTATAACAAGGTGAAAAGCAAAGAATATATCTACGTTAGAGAGCAATGATGTGCGTGTACATGGAGCGACAATGGTCAAGTGAACTCGGCGATTAATGCGTTGGTAAATTGGATATGATCCGTGAGTTCTGCAATATGCCGTGGGAGTCTATTCCAATCTGATGATGTTCGTTGAAAGAAGGATGCCTCGAATGATGTTGTACGTGACCGAGTTAGTAGTACCTTATGTTGATGGTCAACGCGGCAGGAAAGGTAAGAAGGGGAGCGGATGTAACTACTGCGGAGCGCGGGAGAGTGATAGAACTTGTGAAATAATGACAGCCGTTGAATCATGCGACGTGTTTTAAGGTCGGTGAGCTCAGCTCGGACCTTGAGTGAGGTTACGCTGGTGTAAGGTGAATATTGTTTGAAAAATAACCGGGCAGCCCGATTCTGGAAGGCTTCGATATTATTCGAAAGATACGTTTGGTGGGGATCCCATATGGCACTGGCATATTCGATCTTCGGGCGGACAAACGTGAGATATGCCAGCCGTTTGAGGTGTGGAGGTGCGTGAGTAATGTGTCACCGAAGATACCCAAGACTACGATTTGCATTAGAAAGAATGTTCGAGATGTGTGTGTTCCATGTTAGATCAGAGGAGAAATGCACTCCAAGGTATTTGTAGTTAGTAACGGTTTCTACAGGTGATCCACTTATGATATATGTAGTGGGTCATGATCGTTATTTTCGTGAAAACATCACATGTTTACATTTTGTGGGGTTAAGCGACATCTGCCAGGTTTCGCACCATTCGCCTATTTTATCCAAGTCTCTCTGTAAGGCTATATGGTCAGCTGTGGAATGGACTGTGCGATAGACGACGCAGTCATCTGCAAATAGGCGAATGTGCGATGAAACTGACTGTGGGAGATCATTAATATATATTAGAAACAACAAAAGTGCTAATACCGTACCCTGTGGGACACCAGAGGTGACATGCGCACATGAAGAGTAGTGGTTGTTAGCGTATACCGTCTGTGAGCGATCTGTTAAGAAGTTCTTAATCCATTGAAGTATAAGTGGGTGGAAGTGGAGCGCTGATAATTTTTTAAACAGCAATGAGTGTGATATCCTATCAAAGGCTTTTGATAGGTCGAGAAAGATAGCATCGCATTCAGTGTTGTTATCTAAAGCGAGGCTGATGTGATGCGTGAACGATGCAAGTTGGGTTTCGCAGGAAAAACCCTTTCGGAATCCGTGCTGATTGTGGAAGAAGAACTGGTTGCTTTCCAAGAACTGGATCACGTGTTTGCAGACGATATGCTTGCTCTATGAGTTTCGACGGGACGCTTGTTAGTGAAACTGGTCTGTAATTCGATGGAATGTGTGGGTCGCCTGCCTTAAAGATGGGAATGATTTTACCTGTCTTCCAGTCACGAGGAATGTCACCTGTCTCTAACGATTGCTGAAAGATAAATGACAGGAAGAGTGAGGATATGTCTCTGGTCTGTTTTAAGACTTTGATATTTATACTGTCAAGACCGCATGATGAGGTATTCTTAAGAGAGTCGATGAGTTTAGCGATACCATGCGGGCTGACGGATATACTCTCCATGGTGGGATATGGGGGCGCAGAGAGTTCTGTGGGCGCAGTTCTAGTGCAGTCACGCGTGAAGACGGAAGAGAAGAAGTTGTTAAATACATCCGCAGAGTCGCCCTCTGGCACTGGGTGTCCCTCAGAGTCAACCAGCTGGAGTTGTGAATTAGAACGTGGGTTTATGATTTTCCAGAACTTTCTAGGGTTATTGGCATAATCTTGGGGAGTTCAATATTGTAGAACGTTTCCCTTGCATTACGTAAGGAACGTCTGTATTTCTGAGCGATCAACCTGTAGCTGTTCCACAGGACGGGATTACCCAGAATGCGAGCCTGACGAAAAAGGCGTTGTTTTTTCTTTCGCAGCAAGTGTAAAGTGCGAGTGAACCAAAGAGCATCGGCTCGATTACGTATAGTCATGGTAGGTATATGAGTTTCCACTAAAGAGAGCAACTTTGTTTTGAAGGCAAACCAGTTATCTTCTACAGTACGACTCACACATTCCACCGAGAATCTATCATAAAAGTGGCGTAGTTCGTTCCGCATCGCATCAAAGTCACCTCTTGAATATAGGAGAATGCGTTTAACAGAGGTTGACCTATTGGTTCTCGGTATGGTCATCCTAGCGGTGATGATGCAGTGATCGCTAAGGCCATCGTCTATCGACAGGTTATTAAGAATTTCGGGTTGTGACGTCAGCAGAAGGTCTAGAGTGTGAGGCGCAAAAGGTGGATTCCTTGTTGGGGAAAGGATCATCTGTGTTAAGTTCAGGGTAAGGCACAGTTCGACGAAATTCTTATCATCGATGCTAGTACCGTGTGGTTCACTTGACGTCCAGTCAATGTTAGGATAGTTGAAATCCCCGAGTATGAGAAGGTGGTGACGTGGGAAACGATTAATGAGCGAAGCGGTTTCGTTGTGGAAAATGGTGGCAAATTCACGGTTACCTTGGGGGGGGGGGGGGGGTCGGTAGCACACACCAACAAGAAGAGATGGATGAGTACATTCTAGTCATACCCAGCACGTCTCTAAGTTACTGTCGACATGAATCATATGCGAGAGCAGATTAGACTTCACGGCCAGAAGTACGCCGCCTCCCCTCCCTGACACACGATCAGTACGATAAATAGTATATGCGGAAGATTGACGGAATATTTCGTGATCTCTAATATTCTGTGACAGCCACGTTTCTGTGATGGCAATGAGGTCAGGGTTGTGGTCGTCGATAGCAGAGGATAGAGCATCTACTTTTGACATCACACTACGTATGTTTGTGTAGAAAAACGAGAGACCAATGTCTTGTGGCAATATATTCAATTAGGCAGCACTTCCCATACCCGAATTTTTTTTGAACATGTGTTTAAATTGCACAACTGCTACTCCAGTAACTTTGCCACCAAATTAGTGAGTGACAAACGGTATATGTACTTTATCACAAATTTAATAACCTTGGTGGAAATGGTTGATGCTGTCCTCTGTCTTTTACGGTGCAATTCGTAGCAAAATACACAGAGTCCAAATGTTTTCCTTATCCACAAATGCCCTGTCAAAGCTGAAAGACCCTTATCAAAATGGGGAAGCCCGGGCTTGCTTGTCCAGAGAAACAAATATGAAACTGTAGCGCTCAACGTAAATAACTGCATGCTCAGCAACTAAGGCTGGTGGTGCCGAAGACCTAATATTTCTAGGTTAAAAGGAACAAAGGAGAAAAGACCACTGCGGCGTATTAATGTTGTTTCAAATGTAGAATACCACAAAATTTGTGAGAGTCAGTTGGTGTATTTAGTTATGGTTGGCCACCTCCTGCACCAGTTTTTAATAAGGTTCAATTGCGTTGCTACCAACCAGGACCTAAGCCTGACCTATGATCTAATAATAATAATAATATCTATCTACCTTCAACACTAGTTTGGTCTAGGTTTCGCACGTGGCTTCTAGTGAAATTCGAAGCTGCTCTGTAGAGCTGACACGAGACTTGCAGAGTAGATATTTTTTTATTTCTACTTTCCAAAGAACATGTAAAAAACAATGTGCTGTACCAACTGTATTCAAAGAAATACAAATATACTTCGTTTTAGCTATGTGCATGTTACCAGATTACAGGTGACTGATGACACACAATGGGCGTCAAGGGTGAGAACACAAGAATACTACCACTGCAGGCACTGTCCTGAAATTCCAGGTCACCGTTTGTCAGAAGGCAATGACCACACACAGCCTAAGCTCCTTATATATTGAGCTCCTTCCATTATTCTTTTTATTGACAGCATGTTGGTTGCCATCCAGTTCATGAAAGTCACCTTTATCGTTGAAAGAACGGTTCAGGAGTAAGCGAGCTGGTGATAGTGTCCATGATGGCGAGACCTGAAGAGGAGATACACAAAGGGACATACACACACTATGCTGAGACATTGTGTATGTCCCTTCCTATACCTCGTCTCAGGGTTTTTCGCTATGGACCTTCATGATGTTTCCTTCCGGAAACTTTCCCCTCTTTCGTGTTTTTTGTTTTGTTTTGCAATAAACCTATATTCCCCCCCCCGGAAACTTTACATATTTTTATGTAAAATTATGAAGGTACAACCAGGCGCTGTTAACAAATCACACTGTACTTTTCTTGAAACAAAATCCATAGAAGGTACATAGTCATCTTCAGCATTGCACACATCTATGGGACATGTTAAACACTTTGGAATGTCACAGACATGTCGTGGAGGCCGGTACATGATTAGTTGTGTTGAACAGACAACTATTTGTCATATTTTAGGCACAAAAAGCAGTTTTGGCACCTGCATGTTGAGGCAGATGCATCTCTACATACTTTGCCGTGACACAAATATATCAAGCAACAAATGTACTCTCTACTTTATTAGGTTATTAGTCAACACTGCCAAGAATGTGGGAACACAGTCTTGTACCGCCTACACTCTTCAAAATTACCTTCGCAAATGACACATTGTAGGTCAACGAGACTCTAGAATGATGTCCCTCCAGAATGATGTCCTCTTCCCCATTGGCTCAAAACATTTTTCTACTACTTTGCATAAGGTGAAGTTAGTACAAAAAACTTACACATTCCTTTTTTGAACAAATCAGTATTCAGAGCGTTACCATGCTGTGGTGAGCCTGCAGTGGTACAGCACACACTGTAAAAAATTCACCGTAGAACATGTCCCCCGTTCTAATGACAGTCTTCTCCAGTTTTTCACACTGCCATTTCCCGCAGTGCTTTATGGTATGACACAGTATTTCGAAATCTTTACTGAAGTTTACCAGTTGTAGCAGAAAAAGACACCGCTGTTTCCGATCACAGGACGCCAGCCATAAATGCTATACGGCAACAGTACAGCTGCTGTCTAGCAGTTGTTCGTGTTTGGACATAGTATGGTTCTTGGAGGGTAAATTCCATAGCTAAGATATTCAAACGTGAACAACTGTTAGATTACATGATGTAGAGTGCTGTATAGTACTATTTATGTCCCGTGTAATGTGACCAAAACAATATGTGCTTTTGCTCATGCTGCACAGCACAGGCGAAATGAGCTGCATGTGAGGATAACAACATGAAACCCGAAGCGCGGAGGAAAAGGCATGGCTTTACGATCTCTGTGTCAGTTGTTTCATGTTGTAATTGCGTACCAGCTCGCCTGTACCTGAGAATAGGTTTGATGCATTGTACACGCACCTTAGACATGCAGTGTGTAGTGTGTTGTGATAGTATTGCCACTGCCAATTGAAAAATGATGCTCCAGGTGGATTGTTTCCGTACAATCTTGAACTAACAATACCAAAGGGTAGGGCACCTGCGTGACAGGTTTACCTGGAAGTAAGAATGTAAATGTTAGCTAAAGTCATTGAATAATTAACATTATCAATATACTGCTGCAGATCATATCAACAATAGCACACAAGATGCTCCGATATGTTCTGCAGGAATGTCTCTGTGCTCGTAATATTAGTACAGCAGCTACAGAAAGGCACAAAACAAGTTTTTGTATACATGATACCACTTGAATTCAACATAAGCTTCTGCTGCATTGCCAGAACACAACAGAGGACAGATTTACCTTACTTCACCTGAGAAAAAGAATGTGCTGTTGCACACATGATGCTGTTTGAATGTAATCCTGAAACGTCTCGAAAAACATAATTTATGAACGAAACACATCAACTGGAAGATTTCGATTTACCTTACTCAAAACTGAGAAAAGGTGTGTGCTGTTGCACACATCATGCCCAAGAATTAGGGACAAAACGTAAAGCAGGCTTCACCTAAAACGGCTCCCATGGAGCCTGTGTATTCTGGAACGAAAAGCGTGTGCTACACATTCTGCTGGTAGCGCTTTGC
Organism: Ornithodoros turicata; assembly: GCF_037126465.1. NCBI lineage: Eukaryota > Metazoa > Arthropoda > Arachnida > Ixodida > Argasidae > Ornithodoros > Ornithodoros turicata. The sequence goes on along the minus strand of NC_088201.1, from coordinate 159,443,814 downwards.
ATTCGTTCTCTAATGGCATCTTGCCTCTGCCAGGACAAAACTTTTGAGTAATTTTTTGGGCATGAATAGTGGCATCTTCAAGGTTCCATTCGGGTTCCAAAGTTTGAACCTGTAAAGGAGCCTTCAATAGCCGCACGAACGCGTAGCGGCGACGCCTACGTTCAAGGCCACGCGCAACCACAGGTTTGGGAATGGGCTCGTCGCAGAAGAGACTACAACAGATAAAGAAGACAAACAAGAAATAACAATACGAGGAGCAAAGATTTGTGTGTTACTTCACGTGGTAAGGGTATAGGATATAAAAAGCTAAAAACGTGACAGCTGTTAGGACAACTAACATCGTTGAGGTTGTAATAAAGAGCAAACGTGTGTACATTATGGCTGTTACGAAGTCTGTTGGTATCTGCTAAAGTGTGAGCAATCAAACAAAACATAAAATAAAGGTTTGGTCGGAGTGAACGGCACAACAAAAACAACAATAAATGATGACGATGAGACGGGGTGTTTCACCGCGGAGGTGCGTACCCTACCCAACTGGACGTGGAACATTATGTGAAGATGATGAAGGAATGATGAAAACAGAAGAAAGAACTAAAATGAACGGCAGAAAATAGACCAACGACAGCTTAAGACGAGACATGTCCTACTTTGCATAGGAAAATGCGATATCTGAGGTTCTACGTCAAACCGGTTTATCGAGGATAGGTTCATAATTATAGACACCAATGTGTCGGTCATTGAGAATGTACAATGACTCCAAGGGATTCGATGCTGTCATTCGGTCAATCTCTTATCTTCGAAAATTAGTGAAGGGGGGGGGGGGGGGGGTGATGGCAGGATAGGCTCGCCGTTGTTGGCCAAACAGAAGTGGGCGTCGTCACGACTATAGCAAAAAAAAAAGATAGAAATAAAGAGAAAGAACGCAAAAGAAAATTATAAGCTAATTAAGTATACCATTTTAGTTGGCCATCGAACACTGATGCGACCGGCTAGGAAAGATATCCGTGAGGCCAGGTATGTCAGGCGCCCAAACGGCACGTCCGGGGCTCTCATAAATTCTTAATAACAATTGTGGCACCTAACAAAGGACAACCTGTATATCCTCATATCCTCAGTGTTTCTATACTGACTCCCGGAAGAATTCGAGGCTCGTTCGAGTAGACCGAATGTACAATCCTATTTATGAAATAGCGCAAAAAAAAAAGGGCATGGTTGCAAAATTTGAGACATACACAAATAAAAGATTTGACTAAAATTGGCGAGCTAAAGTGTGCCTAACAAACCAACATTCAGTTTGCTTGTAGAAACAAGGTATTCTGAGGCACGATAGATCTATAAGTTGAGTGAATGTTGGCGTGGATATGTCGCGGTGACGTAGATGGTGTCGTCTAGACGAAAAAAATGCGAAGGCTCGGCAGTGCAGAGAACCTACGGATACGCATGTAAGATGTGGGAAGTAGGACAACCATGCACGCACGCGCATGACGCTGAACTACGAAACCGATCTATATATTCCGAAACTCCGAGTGGCTGGACACACCGTTTGTATAGACTGCGGTTTTGTTTCTCGCTCTCTCCTTTTTCCTTAATTTCTCTTTTTTTTGGGGGGGGGGGGGCGGGGGGCTTATTAATACCTGAAGACAATTTATGATACAGCTATATAGGATGTCACGCTTCCTCGCGAATGCAGGAGCCTGTCTAGGGAGGGAAGCGCAATTGTAAAAGGCGTGAATTAAAAACAATTAAAAACCCCCAGTGCTGGGTAGGACAAGGACAGAGGATAAAAGGACAAGGACCGGCACTGAACTGCAACCAAGTGAAGTTTATTTTTTTTTTCGAGCAAACCAGTGACACCCCTCTCACCCCGCAAAAACCGACCAAAAGAGAGCGCTATACAATTGTTTTTAATTCAATATGAACCAACCAGCCCAAACGCTTACTCTACTACATGTAAAAGGCGGTCACATGTTCCGTTTGTATTATAACACATTACTCTGCTCTCTTTTGACTACAATAATGCTCGTTGCCCTGTCAATGTCATCTGCATTTTTTAGATATTGTAGATTGTAGAAAAGTTAAGAAATCACGACTTTCTGGTGTTTTTGTTTGATTTGCGATTATCTGGCGACTTTCTGTTGTCGTCATCTCTCAAAATCTATCAAAATAAGCACAATTTCAGACAACGAAAAAAAAAAGAACATATCGTGCTGCGTTCCTGTCTTTCATTTTCCATATTTGATACAGCTACCGCCGTAGTGACTCAAATCTATCCCTATTGCAGCCTAATGCCGCGTGCGTTTCGACAGCCGTGCTCCTGGCTTTTCGTTTCGCCAGTGGAGAGGGTGCTAGCAGGTGTGCTGTCTTATCAGCGTATTTCTTCTGAAGATATACTATCTTGATCCAGCCGTCGTACATGCTCGCACTTTCAGCAGACTGCTTGGGAGTTGGGACTGTGTCGTTCGCTATCGCGTCGTTTTTCCTTCGTTCATCTTTGTTTCTGTAGGTGTGAAGAAAAGTTTATTGACTGGTTGATAAGCATCTGCGTGCACCACGTAAAAGTCAGTTGTGTAGCATCGACTGCTAGTACGTATGAGTTGAATAAATACGAATGAAGCACGATGAACATTTGATTTACACATAAAAGTTAGTGACGTCTTCATGTTGGGAAAAACTTCGCATGGCTGCATATGCGATCACAATGTCCTCCTTTTAACGTTGAAGCCAAAATAATGGGGGGTACTTCAAACCACATTACTCGAGCTGTGACGCAACATTTGCCACAGCTTGCCGTCGTCTGGATCTTTGGACGTCGTTCCCGATTTCCGTTCTTAGCTCACTTCGTGTCATAGAGTCCACATCTAACATGCGTGACACGCGCTGTTCGAGTACGAGTTCGACACTTAAACGGGGCTTCTTTCCTCTTGGATGCCACCTTCTACCAGTACGTGACGTCACGTTTCTGATATCTCCTAACCCGTAGCGCAGACGAATTTTCTTCTAACTTTAACATATTTTAGCCCGTCCCATGCTGCGTCCCATTTGTTTGTTCGCCGATGATGTAGGTTCTCTAACACACAATTTTTCTTTTCTAGTCCTTGGGTAGAAGGCCATCCTAGTCAGCGCTGCTGCATGTGGCTCATCGCGGCATGATGCGAAAAAACATGTATATACGGGGTCACGCTCTCCGGTCCGTACCCCTTGCATTTGTTTCCCAGATCTAGAAACATACTTAGGACGTTTAACGTTCCCTGACGCAGATCTTTCCCTGCAGTATCTTGCTCAAATTATTTTACCACACCTCTGAAAAGATCCCATGACTGTGCTAGTTCATCTCTGGTGTCCGAGGAGAGGACCGGGGTCGCAAAGCGTGGTATCAAGAAGTAAATCGACATTCTTTCCTGTTAATGATGTGAGTTTAGCAACTTTTTTGCTGTCAGTGAGCAGTCTGACGTTCGCGCCAGTTTCCTTTATAATGTCACGCATGTTAGATGTGGACTCTATGACGCGAGGTGAGCTAAGAACGGAAATCGGGAACGACGTCCAAACATCCAGACGACGGCAAGCTGTGGCAAATGTTGCGTCACAGCTCGAGTAATGTGGTTTGAAGTGCCCCCGATTATTTTGGCTTCAACGTTAAAAGGTGGACATTGTGATCGCAGATGCAGCCATGCGAAGTTTTTCCCAACATGAAGACGTCACTAACTCTTATGTGTAAATCAAATGTTCATCGTGCTTCATTCGTATTTATTCAACTCTTACGTACTAGCAATCGATGCTACACAACTGACTTTTACGTGGTGCACGCAGATGCTTATCAACCAGTCAATAAACTTTTCTTCACACCTACAGAAACAAAGATGAACGAAGGAAAAAAGACGCGATAGCGAACGACACAGTCCCAAGCAGTCTGCTGAAAGCGCGAGCATGTACGACGGCTGGATCAAGATAGTAAATCTTCAGAAGAAATACGCTGATAAGACAGCACACCTGCTAGCACCCTCTCCAATGACGAAAAGAAAAGCCAGGAGCACGGCTGTCGAAAAGCACGCGGCATTAGGCTGCAATAGGGATAGATTTGAGTCACTACGGCGTTAGCTGTATTAAGTATGGAAAATGAAAGACAGGAACGCAGCACGATATGTTCTTTTTTTTTTCGTTGTCTGAAATTGTGCTTATTTTGATAGATTTTGTGAGATGACGACAACAGAAAGTCGCAAGATAATCGCAAATCAAACAAAAACAACAGAAAGTCGTGATTTCTTAACTTTTTTGTAGTTTCGAGGTGAACGACATATCTACAGTATCTAAAAAATGCAGATGACATTGACAGGGCAACGAGCATTATTGTGGTCAAAAGATAGCAAAGTAATGTGTTATAATACAAACGGAACACGTGACCGCCTTTTACAATTGCACTTTCCTCCCTAGAGAGGCTCCTGCGTTCGCGAGGAAGCGTGACATCCTATATAGCTGTGTCATAATCGTGTTCAGGTATTGATAAGCCCCCCGCTCCCCCCCCCCACAAGAAAAATAAAGGAAAGAGGAGAGAGCGAGAAAGAAGAAACAAAACCGCAGTCTATACAAACGGTGTGTTCAGCCACTCGGAGTTTCGGAATATATGGATCGGTTTCATAGTTCAGCGTCATGCGTGTGCGTTCGGCGTCATGCGTCCTACTTCCCTCATCTTACATGCGTATCCGTAGGTTCTCTGGACTGCCGAGCCTTCAAGCCTTCATCATTTTTTTTTCGTCTAGACGACACCATCTACGTCACCGGGACATATCCACGTCAACATTCACTCAACTTATAGATCTATCGTGCCTCAGAATACCTTGTTTCTACAAGCAAACTGAATGTTGGTTTGTTAGGCACACTTTAGCCCGCCAGTTTTAGTCAAATCTTTTATTTTTGTATGTCTCAAATTTTGCAACAATGTCCAATTATTTTTTGTATTATTATTTTTTTGCGCTATTTCATAAATACGATTGTACATTCGGTCTACTCCAACGAGCCTCGAATTCTTCCGGGACACAGTATGGAAACATATGAGGATATACAGGTTGTCCTTTGTTAGGTGCCACAGTTGTTAAGAATTTATGAGAGCCCCGGACGTGCCGTTTGTGCGCCAGACATACCTGGCCTCACGGATATCTTTCCTAGCCGGTCGCATCAGTGTTCGATGGCTAACTAAAATGGTATACTTCATTAGCTTCACTAATTTTCAAAGATAAGAGATTGACCGAATGACAGCATCGAATCCCGTGGAGTCATTGTACAATCTCTATGACCGACACATTGAACCTATCCTCGATAAACCTGGTTTGACAACCCTAGCACATCGTAGAACCTCAGATATCACATTTTCCTGTGCAGAGTAGTACAAGTCGTCTTAAGCTGTCGTTGGTCCATTTTCTGCCGTTCATTTTAGTTCTTTCTTGTGTTTTCATCCGTCCTTCATCATCTTCACATAATGTTCCACGTGCAGTGGGGTAGGGTATGCACCTCCGCGGTGAAACACCCCGTCTCATCGTCATCATTTATTGTTGTTTTTGTTGTGCCGTTCACTCCGACCGCACCTTTATTTTATGTTTTGTTTGATTGCTCACAGTTTAGCAGACACCAACAGACTTCGTAACAGCCATAATGTACACACGTTTGCTCTTTATTACAACCTCAACGATGTTAGTTCTCCTAACAGCTGTCAAGTTTTTAGTTTTTTATATCCTATACCCTTACCACGTGAAGTAACACACAAATCTATGCTCCTCGTATTGTTATTTCTTGTTTGTCTTTTTTATCTGTTGTAGTCTCTTCTGCGGCGAGCCATTTCGCAAACCTGTGGTTGCGCGTGGCCTTGAACATAGGCTTCGCCGCTGCGCGTTCGTGCGGGTATTGAAGGCTCCTTTACAGGTTTAAACTTTGGAACCCGAATGGAACCTTGAAGATGCCACTATTCATGCCAAAAAAATTGCTCAAAAGTTTTCTCCTGGCAGAGGCAAGATGCCATTAGAGAACGAATGCAAAGCGCTGCCAGCAGAATATGTAGCACGCGCTTTTCGTTCCAGAATACACAGGCTCTATGGGAGCCGTTTGAGGTGAAGCCTGCTTTACGTTTTGTCCCTAATTCTTGGGCATGTGAAACTGCTTGAACTGCCTTTGAGCGCTCTGGAAGAACACCTTATTTGTGACCAAAACACAACAGCTGTGCCAACATTTTAATTCATACCTTACTCAAAACACACAAGACGTGCTGCCGTGCATAAGATACGATGATACTGCTTAAATGTACTCTGAAAGCGCTGAAGTAAGAACACAAACACTTCAGGCATGGTTGCTCTAAGCTAGCGAGCAACAGCAAGGGTATACGAATGAAAGAAGTCAAGCACAAGTGATGCAATGCACTTGATTCATGAGAAAATGAAATGTCTGAGTACCAGGCGTCACTGTTCCGTCAACAAAAACAGATAATCTTTGAATGGGCCTCTGGTTGGCACTGGTGACAGCCTTCAGCTTGAAACCCCGACTGTGATAGTTGAGACGTGGAGTGCAAGCTTTTCGGTGGTGCCAGAATGCCTGCGAAATCATTTAACAAATAAGTCAATTCCAAATCTGTACTGATAATACACCCGCTGCATGGGGCCTGATCTCTAAATGATAAAGCATTAACTGACAGATCGTATTTTTATTTTCTATGTGATGGCATTTGCACCGCATGACTGACTTATCTAACATTACGCGTCTTACCTTTATCTGCTGCCTAGTCCTGCCCCTGCAATCTCCTGCCGCAGATAAGGTTGGCACAGCATCCCGGACAAGACATCTTCGGCTTCGTGTGAAACAAGTTGTGCATTGCTTCCGTAACATTCGTATGAGCCAAATAAACAGATCAAATCGGTGCTTTCGAGGGTGTCACCCAGTCGGAGTTGTAATCGATTGTTGCAGTCAATAGCTTTTTCTCTAGCCTTTCGGAAAGTTCTGGTTTGAAACATTGGAACTGCATGCTGAAGTGTGGTCTTTGGTCTTCATAATTGGTCTTTGGACTACCTATTGACTGGTATTTTGAAAATGAAGAAACGGGAAGTCGAAAGGCAGTCAATAGATTTACTTTGGCGCGACCACTTCAGACTTTCAGAAAAGAGAAAGACCAAAGGCCGTCTATAGCAATTGTTTGTACCATTTTCTATAGGAAATCACATTCAAAAGAAAAGTCAAAGAAGCCAAAGAATCTCCAAAAGATGTCACTAGACAGGCAAATTTCATTTTCGTAAAGGGTTTTACGTTGCATGAAAAGCTTATGATTTTTTTTTGTTGCTGCGTTTTTTGTGGACCTTAGAACACAGCAGTAAACTGGCGCTGGCTTTTGCTTTCCTTGTTCCCTTATGCTGCTCATTCTCAGAGATTGCACGGCTTTGTTGTACAACTTCAAAGCCTGCAGCCTGTTTGCAAAGACTGAAGTCGTACAACTTCAAAGCCTGCTGTTTGTGGAATACTTTGAGGATGTCCTTTCGCGCATGAATTCCGTGATGAATTCATGAACGTGGGCGATTTTAATATAGATCTAATGAAGTCTATGAACCGTGATTATACCTCCCTCCTGGAACATTTTGGGTTGTGCGATATGATAAAAACACCAACAAGAACTTCTAGGAATTCTTCATCAATCATTGATCATGTTCTTACACGAGAGAATACCGCACCTACCTGCCGTGTTTTGGACTTTCCTATTAGTAGTGATCATCACTGTCATTCACGTCACGATTTTTGACACAAGTGTTGACGGTGTGCCTTCTGTGAAGTTTCCGTTAAGTATTAGCGTGCCTCAGGTATCTGTATTAGGTCTAATACTGTTTTCACTTTACGTTAACGATCTCCCACTGGTTTCTGATAAAATAGCAACATACATGTATGCCAATGACACTTGTTTATTTATTGGTTGAGAAAGTCGTTCAGAGGCAGCGCACATAATGTGTAGTGAAACTCAAAAACTCGCCGTTTGGTTTACAGTTAAACACCTGTCGGTGAATATGACCAAAACAAACAAAATGTGTTGTTTGTCACAAACCATCTATGAGCGACACAGCTGTCACATTTAACGGTCATATTTTTAAACAGACATAAGAAATCAAGTATTTAGGTGTAACTATTGATCCGTCTTTATCTTTGAAGTCGCACATCGATACATTTGTAAAAAGATATCGCGATCATGTCATGCAATGTTCCTCGCCCGGAGATGTTTTCCTCTATATATTTTGCGACAGCTGTGTTTTTCACTGATTCAGTCACATCTAATTTATTGTGTTGCAGCGTGGAGCAGTACGTATCCCTCCTACTTGCAATGTCTATAAACTACGGAAAAGTCACTGAGACTCGAGTTCGAGTTTCAAGTTCAAGTTTTTCCAGTCACCGGTCATCCTCTGTTGAACTCTTTCGCCAATAGGTGACCGCTACTTTCTAAGAATAATGGGAAAAGGGTCGACTTCCGTGTCTACGCTAGCAGATGACGCACGCTATCAGTGCTGGATGTGCATGTGCCTGGCTCTAAAACATCTTTAGAAAGCGGAAAGTCTGTGTCTAATAGTCTGTGTTTTTATGTGTGTGTACATAAGCAAATTTAACGACGGTGAGCACGCACGTAATGTAACATTGAGTGTAACGGCTACAACAAGCTAATTTCAATTGAGCGTCAGGAGTGTAAGCAGCGATTTTCAGCTGCAGCTGACAAACCGATTTTTAAAATTGTAATCTCAAAAATTCGTTTTTGATGTTCTGGATTTCATTTTCTTCGATACATTCATACGTAGGAGATGAACGCAGCATTAAAGTCGCTGTGCGAATACCTGGCCTTGTAGTCATGAAGGGAATAGTCAGCTCTTCACAACAGCATAACAGCCACCCATACTGCCACAGAAGGGAATGGGAAACCAATTTTAAACACGCAGCGATCACGAAGCGCCTTGCCAATCGCAACCTGCGAGGCGCTCGTCACGGAAGCGAGGACACCGACGTCATTTTCGCACGAAATTACCAGTGGCCTATTGAATGAGCTATCCTTCCCTGATCTTGTGCGTGCGTTGTTGTATCCTACTTATAATCTCAATTGTCACAAAAAATCTACCATTTGATAGCTCACTCTTTCAATAGTGTAATACTTTTATTAGGAGTGGCACTTTTCATTATTTAAAGCTATATGGACCAACAAGCATATATGGTACACCATTAATTGTTTGTTACGGTGCTAAGCTTTCGGACTCTCTGCCTGTTGAACTGAGACACAACAATCATTTAACAGAAGAGTTGAGAAGATATACTGTGATCACCTCCAGACACTTCAATTATGTATACATGTATCTCCTTTTCGCACCAAATGTTACCAAATGTAGAGAAGGTGATGTTCCTCTGCCTGAGTCCTGACCGGCGGTGATGGAATGTCCCAACGGGCAGATGTGCGTGGCCTCACACTAGGACGGTGCCGGCAGAACTGGCTGCCAGGCGCAATAGCGCGCGGCAGCACAGGCGCTTCGTCGTCGTCCACGGGCCGCCACATCACTCTCATCCGGAGACCCAGAGCGGTGCATGCGGTAGACGTCCGCGTTGATACCACGAAGAGGAGAATGAGGACGGCTCGTGGATGATGGATGACTGGACACATTATTATATATGCTGCGGCGTCTATTACTACCTTACGCTATTGATTCCGCTGCATATAACTTTTTTTCCCGTTTGTCCTGATGCTTATTAACTTCTTTTGGTGCGTCAGCCAATAAATGCTTCTAATTATGTAAAAGCTTGTCTTGTTGTGTTGCAAAGGTTAACATAACATATTTCGGTTATTAGGAGTATCTGCCGGCAGTACCGAAGACTCCAACTTGTTTCTGGACATCGTTCTGGAGGCTTTCCTTCCTGACCTTGTGAGAAACGCCTCCCAAGATCCTCTCCCGCTTGCCGATATTCGTTTTGACGTTGTCGACTATTACGTCCCCACCGACAGAACCACATTTGACTTCTCTGGTGGACGACTTATCGGGTTGGCCTCCAAGGTTCGCCGACATGGACACTGCACACGTCCAAGGCTGCTAGCTGAGAGAGTCACTCTGGAGTGCGAGCTGACATTAGACGGCGTGACCGTCACCTACAACGGGTCTTACAGAGCTCCCGGAAAGGACGGGAAGATGCAGAATATTTCTGTGGAGTTGATTGTGCTGAACACTTACGCCGTCGTACGAGTCGCCAGCAAAGAAGGTAAGTGTTGGAGGACCCATTAATGGGACGGTGGCATCCAGAAATCCATCTGTGAAACAGATACGACCGGCCGATGCCCACGACTAACTGTGCTCATATGTTAAATAAACGATACTTTTTAAAGATCAGCTCTGCTGCCGCAGAGGCTCCAGCCCACGCCACCTAGATACGGAAGGTCGGCTTAATGCCTCCCCTCCTTCCTTCTCTACGTGCATATATAAAGTCAGAATTCGTCTGCTACTGCGTGTCGCCGTTCCACGAATTGAAGAACTTGCAAAGGATCGTAACTAACTTGGAACCTCTAGACAAGAAGTGCAACACGCTTTCCTGAAAATCAGTCTTGATAAATATTTGGGACCGTTTTGCGCTTTATTTGAAAGATTTCCCATTTAGTACGCGTGGATGTTCAATCACTGCTCGCAGACGGGGGCGGTTTCTTTCCATGGCTACCACCGCTGAAAACACGTTCGTGATTGGCTACCGCAGTTGAAAACACGATCCTGATTAGCTGACTCTTAGTCGTTGCGTCACGTCGACGAGTAAGCAGGCTTTGTCTATCTAGGTGGTGTTACTCCAGCGGCGTGACGTCATTCCTTACCCTTTGTTGCACACTAGGAAGTGTGCCATTGCACATCATCAAGAACACTCCCATTGCTTTTCTGGGGCCTTTTTGTATATACAAAAACATACACACACACAAAAAACGCGAACGCTGAGAAACTTTTTTCGCAGCCGAGAAAAAAGTGGGACTAACTTGTCCCGTGAAGCAGCAACGGAACTTCTATGGAATGGGTCAGGGTCTGTCCCACGATCCACTTCAGGCCCTTTGAGTGGAGTTCAGGCCCCTACACTGAGAGTGGAACAATGCACACACCGCACAGCTACTTTGCAAAAAGCCTCTTCGGGCTCCTTTGCGCACAGGTTGCACCTAGGATGTGGCTTTTGCTATGATTTTATAAGGGGCATTACCAGCCTCAGGCACGCGAGTCATCGCGCCAAAAATTCTTCATTCTTATTTGATGTGGGGTGATGTCGTTCTGGTTCCTGTACCGGATGTTTTCCGTGGGTTTTCCTGTGACATTTAAAGACAGACGTCGGTAGAGTCCCCTGCGAAGTGGGCCCAGGACGCACGACTCCACCCGCAATAGTCATCACGTTGCGCGCCTCAGCGTGGCTGACTATCTGCAAGCCGTTCCATCATCAATACTACCTACGGTTGCACTTGCCATTGCACAGAACTTGTTCGTGGACAACGTCCTAGAAGGTTGCTCGTACGGTCACAAGTTGGTCACCTTAACTACCTACTGTACAAAATACAGACCGCTGTTAGGGGCACCCTGCACACATGTACGGGGCTGGACAAAAGTTTACGGAACATGCCTTCCTCAGAGTGACGCGCTAGCAGCGAATGGGACCGTACGAACTTACAGACACGTCCCTAGGTAACCCAGTCGCCTGTATGCAAGTCCGTACGGTGCTATGCATTGCTAGCGCGTCACTTTGACGAAGGAATGCTCTGGAGCATGTTTCGTAAACTTTTGTCCAGAACTCTACGTTACTCGTCCCTTTGACAGACTCGAGCATGAAAATCTGGCAGCGATGATAACCCTGCCATAAGCACCTTCTACGTCGAGCCCCACCTTTTACGGGAGTGATTTAATTTCATAATTGTTCTAAACTGTGCCATTTCAGATGACACTCCAGTGCTGAATAACTTCAGGATTCCAAAGGTGAACCTGAAGCTCAAAGATACAGGGTTCAGCGACTTCGCCCAGTCAGACAACGTGAGGCAGACACTCAGACGAAGCGTACAAAAGAAGCTCTCTTCTGTACTGTTTCAAAAATTCCGGAAGACCCTGGAGGAAGCATTACAAAGTGTGCTCATGCCTATTGCTTGAAAGAGATCGATCTGGAAAGGGTGTTGTATTTCAATAAAATCAAGCACCCATGTCTTGATGGAGGGATGGGGCACAATGTCCACCCTAAAATCAAATTTTCGCACCTTCTCCTGATGTTCACGCGCATTAATGACACCATTTGCTATGATGCCGCTTGATGATCAAATGTTCAGACGTTACGGCAACGATTTCATGCACATATATAATGTTACCGCGATGCTTCTATTTCAATGTTGGTGCAGTATTTGAAATGTTGCATTTTAGAAACGTTACGATTATGTTACTGAGGGAGTATTTTTTAATGCGAAGCATTCTTTAGCTAATAACACCGAGAAAGTGGTAAGTGTTCTGGCCAGAGCGTCGAACCGAAACGTTTTTTTTTTTGTTTGTTTCGGGTTCGGCCATGAAGGTTCGGTTCCAGTTCAGTTTCGGAGCTCACATATATCGGTTCGATTAACCGGTTCAGAGGCTGTAAACCGGTTCGGAACCGGTTGGAGGTTCTAATATGCCAGAAAATTAGGGGTTGCCACAAAAAATGATACAAGATGTCTTAGATGTCTTAGTTACTTTTTCTTATGCATTTGTTTCTGTTTTTCAAACAACAGCACTTTCTTTCATCCCTTCTCAGAGCAACTGCCGCCAATCTAGGCAGGCAGACCGCTCCAATGCCCACGACATCCCTCCCTCAGGATATGATTTAAATTGCAAAACAGAAATACAAAAAATGAAAAGATGCGCCTCGATTATAACGCTAACACGTCATCTGGAAGTGCAACGCATTTTTATGTAGCATGTTCATATGAAAAATGAACTATAGTCGCTATTGAAGAGTGATATTCAACAGTATATAGGAGCAACTTATTTATTTACACCTGCTAAGCAAGGCTTTCGCGCACGAGACTGCACTTCTTCGGTTTACAAAAATATGAACATGGTTCAGGCACATAGTATACTGGGTGTTTCACGAAAATCTCCCAGCTGAATAATTCGCGAACAGGTGGCGCCATCGAAGAAATTTCTCTTCGGTAGATATCCTTGGGACATCGACCATGAACTGAGTAGTGAGCGGCTCATTTGCATACGCTCACTAATTAAATAAACTTTTTAACTTTTACTTCGAACGCTTACGGAACCAGTGTTTTACGCATGGGGACCTTCAGCGAAAAATATTGCAAGGAAAAAGCCCCATCGGCACTTAGTGATTTTTTCGAGTAATTAATCGCTTTCGGTTCACATATTTCTTTCGCGGAGCAGTGCACCAATGCGCTCTTTGCCGCAAGACCGCAAGACCGCAGGAGACGCTTTGGTGTTCCCTCTCCTTACTTCCCTCTCTACACTCGTAAAATGAACTTCACCGCAAAGCGCTATCCTAGCCAACCATCATCCTGGATGACAACGTTTCTCTCCTTGGATTGGATAAGTACGGGTGGCGTACGGGTTCCTTTCTTTTCTTTCTTTTTTGTACTGATGATGCCGTACATAAGGACAGAAAGAAAGGCTCCGTCTCCCATCTTCAACAAATCGGGCGAGAACGCTGTCATTCGGGATTATGGTTGGCTAGGAGCGTGCTATGTGGTGTAGTTAAAGAGTGTGCCCACTAGTTCACAGAGCTCGCGGAGCCATAGGCGCCGACTGCGGGGGGCGCGGGGGCCCTTGCCCCCCCGGAACATGAACTAGGGGGGCGCCGCCTCCCCCGTGAAGTCCCGCTAAGAGGCTGACACCAACCTTTGGGGCTCGGCGCGCCCGGGTCAAAAGAGCGAAGGGGCACCAACCCAAAAATGCATCTTGCAATTTGTAAAATATGTATCCGCAAACCATACTCATTATCACAGTATAAGGTGAGGCGAAGAAACACAGAGGATGACATAACACATAGCCTGAATTTCGCCCAAAGCAATCAGATCAATGAAACGAAGCAGTCGAAAAGGTACCAGCAGCTGCCAGTGAGGTGTAACGGCAGGATCTTCGGAACGCATATTCGTTGGGAGCAGGTTCAACTCCCGCTGCTCAGTTTCATTGACCATACTCATTATATTGCGCGCATTTCGGGTCAAACACCGAGGATTCAATACATTTTGTTCTTTTTGCACTCAGTTTTCGAAGGCGTAATGCCTTCAGTTGTGCACATGTTCACTGTTTACGTTCTCTCCGTTTTTTTATTTTTTTATTTTTTTTTCTGTTCTTCCTTCCTCTTCTATACCAGTTCTGCATACATCATAGGATCCCGCCAGAGTGTGTGATTCTTCAGCTTTAGTTTTGTGTTCTTCATTTTTCTTTTCCTTTTCTTTCCTTCTTTTTGTTTTCTTATTTTCTTTGCTTCTTTTGACTTCCCCCTCTCACTTTTTTTGAATAACAAGCCGACATCCATCTGGCTTACCTTTCTTTTCTTTTTTTTCTTACTAAACATATCCCCAGCCCCACCCCCCACCCCGCCAGAGTACTTACTTCGCGGTGCGCCCTTGCCCCCTCCGGGAAAATGAAAACTCTCCGCCTCTGCGCGGCGCGTTCGTCATCATCCATGATAACAGCACCCTATCTCACCTACGGAACGACAGAACCGGCTGTGCTGTTTACCAGTCGCTTTGAGAAGGAATATCAAAGAGTCTCTTGCGGCTGTTCCTAGTCTTCCGTCAACCCCGTGTGTCAACCAGGCGGATGAACACGAAATTGACAACCGGATAGCTGATCCAAAGAGCGCATTGGTGCACTGCTCCGCGCAAGAAATATGGATACCGAAACCGATTAATTACTCGAAAAAAATCACTAAGTGCCGATACGTTTTTTTTCTTGTAATATTTTTCGCTGAAGGTCCCGATGCATAAAACAGAGGTTCCATGAGCGTGCGAAGTAAAAGTTAAAAGTTAAGATGCTTAGCTAATTAGTGAGCGTACGCAAATACGCCACTCACTACTCAATTCATGGCCGATGTCCCAAGAATCTTTACCAAAAAGGCATTTCTTCGATAGCGCCACCTGTTCACGTATTATTCAGCAAGGGGATTTTCGTAAAACAGCCTGTATACAGTTGGCGGGAGAGTTTTTGCATGAGAGGGTAACCATTAAAGTGATGGAAAGGATGCAAATACAGGTAAAAATCAAAGAAACATAAATACAAAAGCAGGGGTATCAGAAGCGCAACATAACGCGAGCCCAAGGGATTACACAGGAAGCGAGAACGCGCGTAGGTGACGTTCGAGGAATTAAGGATAAAAAGGGGGTTATGGCGACGGAATGAGGACACAGGGTCGTATTTCGGCCCCTCCTTTGGCAGCAACGGTTGCGCGATTTTCCCGTACGTCGCTTCGTGGCATTCTCGGTGGGGTGTCGCTTGTGTTCATTTTCTTAATAAACGCGACCGGAGCGGTGGCGGCAATTGTGAGAGCTTTGTACTTCAGCGAATACTCCGCAATACGTGGTTTACACTGTAACTCCCTAATGTCGGACGACATTACATGAAGCGCACTGTGCGGACTCTAGAGGTTCAACAACAACAAGTGATGACGATGAGATGGGGCATTTCGCCGCCGTGGTGCGGTACTCTACCCCATTGCACGTGGAACATTATGTGAAGATGATGAAGGAATGAAGGATGGAAATACAAGAAAGAATTCAAGCGTCTGGACCAATCCAGTGGACGACAGGAAGTCCATGAACAGGTGAGGAACCCGGCGATGGAGAACAGGATCTTCATAGGGGTCAATGAGTGCAGCTAAATTGAGCGGCCTGTTGCTGATATGGGCAGGCTCATCACACAGTGTCCGCCTTTGCGGGCATGCGGGCATATCCCATAACAACACTAGAGGTTCAGTAGGTCTCAAGCGCTCTACGCAAACGATACAATAAATGAACAGATGAAAGATCCATAACTTAAGAACCCGAGACTGGGGAACACAAATCGACAAATATTTTTGTTTCGTGTTTGCCTGTTTGTGCGTTCCTGCCTCAGAAGAATTACGTTCCAACAATAAAGGAAACTGTCAAGCGAAAGATCCACAACATGATGTCGGCCACTTCAAAGGAATCAGGTGTTTCGCTTCTCGTGTTTTAGCAACTACTGTCGTAAACATTTTCCGATGTACTAAATTGCCGCCCACCGAAACATCTCGTATCAGCCGAGGCGCGCAATAAAGAAACAAACAGGGGAGACACCGCACCTTGCGAGTGAAAGGACCCCTCTCCACTGAAGCTACGCTTCACCGAGGCCCAAAAGTGCATTAAAGAAACGCTGTCGCATTTAAAAATATTTTAGTTGTGCGTTCAGCCTGCAAATGTACCACTTCTATGTGATTGACGTCTTCGTCCTCAGGAATCCAAACACATGATAATCAGAGGGAGCGAGGCCGTACCTGAATACAGGGGGGACAGGATGCGTAAGGTCTCAAATCTCAATCTCTGAATGGTGTCAGCCGTGGCGGCAGCCGTGAGAGGGCGTGTGTTATGATGAAGGTGAAGAAGGCCTTCAGATCATTTTGCAACGTATTCGTATACGTCTTCGCCTCTTAGTTTCAAGCTCATAATGACGCACCCAGGTTTCGTTCCCAATGCAGGCACGTCAATTATGTTGCAGCGTTCCATTATGTCTTTTGCGAGGTCTGTAAACTATCCGACACAAAAAAAAAATCTCATGACACCTCGCTGCTGCTCTACGATGCAAACAACTAAGGGCACTGCCATTTCTTATACGCTGCCCTTCCGATCAAACGCACCCCACCAACAATTGCACAGTGTCAAAATGTTCTCTAAGAAAGTGAATCTTCCCAGCGCGGGGAGTTTGAACTACCTGAGTATTGGTTTCGTGAAATATTGACAAATTAGTCTTACTTTTTAAATTGTCTTCGTCACAAAGAAAAGAAGACTTGAAAACGAGGGAAGGTACTATTACCTCTAGAACACCTGAATTCAACCGCTTTAAATGCCAGTGAGAGTTCAGGGAACACACGAATAGGACGAACGAACTTCCCTCTCTTCCCGTCTGTTCGTGTATTTCTTTATTTATCTTTCCTTTTTATCTTTTTTTTTTTTTGCTCATCATACTCAGGCAGTATGTTAGATACAGGGTCAGGCAATATGGCAAAACTTCTGCCTGAAGCACCTCCGGTAATATTCTGTGAGCTCGCTGCGATATTGCGTTTCATCCGGCACCCACAAACGAGCCATGCCGAAACCATGAAACGAGTATTGCGGGTCAAATTTTTTTTACCTGTCATTCCCGTGGAAGTAGATCTAATTTGACCTTCAAACAACAAGTTATAAATGAAGCCAATCTGCGGAAGTTTGGGGAAAGAGTACGTACCACATTTTGGAACCATGTTTTGCAGTGCCAAAACGCAGATGCAGCCTATGATATTTTCTTTAACACAATACATGACATATACAGGGAATGTTTCCCTTTTGTGCACAAGGTGAGACCTAGGTTAGCCAGGAAACCATGGATAACGCGGGACATCCTAAAATCTATGCGAAAGCGTGATAGGTTATTTAGGAAATTTCAGAAGCATAGAAATCCTGATAGTTTTAAGGCTTTCAAGGGATTGCGTAATAGTGTCAACGTGATGCTAAAAAGAGCCAAACAAAACTACTGCGTGAAGAATTTCTTATCGTGTAAAGGGAATGCGTCAGCTATCTGGCGTAACATAAACAAGCTTGTTAATTACAGAAAATCCAACCGACAACTTAACTATATAATCGTAGACGGTGTTAGCTATCAAGGAACGGTCATGGCAAACGCTTTTAATGAATACTTAGTCCATTAATCTGATCAGGGTAGCTGTGCACACGACATTCATTTGGCTTGTGAGAATCTAACTGAATTCAGGGCTAACTCATTGTTCCTCTCCCCAACTGATGATGTTGAAGTTTACCATATAGTTTTATGCGGCTTAAGAACAGTAAAGTGTTGGATGTCTACGACATGCAAATTGGACCCATTAAAACGATAATGGACGTTATCACACCTTGTCTAGTGCATATCTTCAATTTATGTTGGCTAACAGGATCCTTTCCTGAGGGCATGCAGTGCGCAGAGGTCCTCATGGTACATAAAAGTGGTGACGCGACCTGCCGTTCCAATTACCGACCATTATCAACATTACCTGTCTTTTCAAATGGTTTTGAACATATAATACACAAGAGGCTCGTGGCTTACTTTGAAAAATATAGCTTGCTCTCTGAACGCCAATTCGGCTTTCGGAAGAATAGCTCCACTGAACTCGCTCTCTTAACGCAGAAAGAAATCATCCTGAAAAACATTGAGAATAAGCTACTAACCTTAGGCGTGTTAATTGAAAATAACAAAAATAACAAATAACAAAAATAACAAAGACGGTTAAGAGCATCAGCTGTTTACTATATACATTAAAAACAAGACTTTCGTGCAGTAGGCTGCACTTCTTCAGGTTTGAGGACCTGTTACAAGTGGTGAAGCATATATCAAAAAACCAAGTCACATGGTACAAGAGAAAAGGGTAAGGGTGAAGAGAACTACAAACTGTTACTACTACGTGTTAATTGACTTTAGCACGGCCTTTGACTCGATTTCCCACGCTGTACTTCTGCAAAAGCTCGCTGGCTACGGTGTTCGTGGTATCGCACTCTCGTTGTTCGCTTCCTATCTGTCTTACCGCCATCAGAAGGTCGTTGTCAATGGCTATTCCTCCACCCTTAGCAAAATTAAAAGTGGTGTGCCGCAAGGAAGTCTTCTGGGGCCACTCCTTTTTTCGATTTACATAAATAATATTGTCTCTACTAAGCAGGCTGACTTTATCATTTATGCTGATGACACCAGTCTTCTTTTCTCCGGCTCCCACCCTGGCACACTAATTGCAGTCGCTAACCATGTACTTCAAAAAATCAAATCATGGGCCGATGTAAATCGCTTGAGAATTAATGCAAATAAGGTCAAAGCCATTTTCTTTTCTGCTAAAAATAAACCTGTGACATCCACAATTAATCTATTGCTCAGTAACTGACTCATGAATATTGTTGATAGTGTTAGAATTCTTGGAGTAACCTTTACCTCGAACCTTTCTTGGTCGTTGCACATAGGTCATGTACACACCAATGCATCTCGTGCTTTTTGCTTTTTATTCAAATATCGCAGTTATATGTCAAGGGCAACTGTCATGATGCTTTACTATGCACTCATATATGCACACTTCAATTACTGCTTTTTGGTATGGGGTACCACAACAAGTACGAATCTGGATAGGTTATTTAGTCTGCAAAAAAGATTCGTAAGAATTCTGGACCGCCTCCCTTATTGCCACACAACAACTGGTCGTTTCGAAAGGAACGGTTTTGTTCCCATACACAATCTGTATAAGTACAGACTTCTCCGTTATTATAAATTGGTTGTAAAGAAATCACCGGTTGGTGTCTTGTCAACGTTCGATCTCACAGAGCTTTCACGTCACTATGCTTCCCGCGCTCATCAGCAGTGGAACATTCCCCGTTGTAGGACGAATTACGGGGAACAACGGGTCAGTCATCGCTTGCCGCAGTTATTAAATGAATGCCCTTTCAATCCCTTAAATGTGTCAGTACATGCATTCGTGATTTCTGTAGTTAATTCTTTTGTTTCGTTTCGTTTCGTTTTATTACCTTAAGGGCCGTAAGGCATTAAATAAGGGGGGAGGGTTACACCAAAAGAGGGCAATGGCACAGTAACAAAGGTCACTAAGAGAACAAAAAACGAACATTATTTCATACCTACAACCTATTTCGAGAAACAACACAGCATACTTAATTATTTGTACGCACATGCGTAAATACATTAAAAGAGATACAGCTCCTCGCACATGTTAACAAATCGTGCTTGTCCGCCGCCTTGGAAAACGTCTGACGGAAGCATGTTCCAATCCCGTACACCTGACAACAGAGGCGAGTTCTTATGATACTCCGTCCGTGATAGGGGAACAAACAATGTATGGGGATGGCGTGTACGTTCAGAATAGGGCGGTGCCGCGGAAAGATAATCAGAATTTGTATCGTAAAGATTGTAAATTATTTGTAGACGATGAATCTTTCTCCTATTTGCTAGCAAGGGAGTTTCTTTTTGTCGTTTAAGCTCTGTTATACTGGATTCGCGATCGTATTTATTAAATATAAAGCGGACCGCCTTCGATTGCACAGATTCCAACTTTTGAACAAGATAATTTTGCCATGGGCTCCAAATCGACGAGGCATACTCTAATTTTGATCGTACAAATGAGGTATATGCCAAAAATTTGACTTCGGAAGATGCAAGATATAGTGTGGAACGCAAAAAACCAAGCGTCCTCAAGGCGGCACAACAAGTCTGTTCAATATGATATTTCCAAGAAAGATCATTACATATATGCACACCTAAGTATTTATACACAGTAACCCGATCTAGCTGTATACCGTCAACGGTATAATCACTTGCTATGATTCTTTTCGACCTTGTAAGGCTCATACATTTAGTTTTAGATACATTTATCTCCATTTGCCATCTGTTGCACCAATCGCACAAAGAAAGCAAGTCATTTTGAAGAATAACAGAATCGTCTAAACAAGTGATTTGCCGATACAATACCATGTCGTCAGCATAAAGCCGCACAGTACTATGGATGTTTAAATGAATGTCATTGACATAAATGAGAAACAAAAGAGGGCCCACGACAGATCCCTGTGGGACACCTGACAAAACCTTCGAGACGGGGGATAGTGCGCCATTCCATTTAACACATTGTGTTCTATCAGTTAGAAAACATGAAAACCAATCTGTTATATTTTTGTCGATGCCCTGATGTCTTATCTTACTTAAAAGTCGTTTATGCGGGACTCTGTCAAACGCTTTTTTAAAATCGATAAAAACTGCGTCAACTTGTTTCCCGTTATTCATACATTCAAAGACATCAGTGACGAACTCGAACAACTGTGATTCACATGAACGATATTTTCTAAACCCGTGTTGATTTCTAAACAGAATTTCATTTATGTCTAAGAACTTTCTGACATGTGAGCATATAATATGCTCCATAACTTTGCAACAAATACACGTTAACGAAATGGGCCTATATTGAGAGATGTCAGTGGGTTTCTCAGTTTTCGGAATAGGAGTAACAGTTGCATGCTTCCAGTCTGAGGGCAATTCTACATAGTCCAGTGATTGTTGAAATATTATCTGGAGTATCTTTGACGACGAGTTTTTAGTAATTTTTAATAGTTTAGAAGAAATGTGGTCACAACCAGGAGAACTAGATAGAGGCAAGAAATCTATTACTTTAGAGATGCCCTCAGCTGTAAAGATAATTGGTCCGTAGTCATTCACATGTGTAACATTTTCATCATTCAACATCAGTACACGTGGGAGAATGTCCGATTCTTGAACAAACACAGAGGAAAAATAATTATTCAAGGCAACAGAGCACTCCTCGTCGGACATAACTTCCCCATTATCGTGAAACAAGGGTCTATTTGCATTTTGCCCAGCTTGGCACCTAACTGTGTTCCAAAATCTTTTAGGGTTGTTTCGTAGCATTTCCGACAGGTCATCCCTGTATAGTTTCTTTTTTGAAATTTTTAATTTCTGTTTATACTCTGAAGCAAGAAAATGATAACGTTCCCACGCATCATGTGCGTTACTATTTCGGGCCTGCCGGTAAAGTCTTTTCTTTTTTCTTGACAAGCGTCTTATATTAAGAGGAAAGGTAAGCGAATTGGTTACGCTGATTCCGTTTTCCGTTACATTACCAGGCTTGAATTTCGTTGCCGTTTCTTCGTTGCCGTAAAGGTATCGAAAATATTTTTCATTACCGTTTCTATTTTGGTTTTCTGCGTAATTGTGGTATTTAACGTTTCTGGTTTCCTGTAACCAACCCTGCCCTAAAGTTATGTTGACGTTGGAATTGATGATGTATCAATTGTTTAGTATGTGCAGATCTTAGAAGCTCACAACAGTGCGCTTACTAAAGTGACTCTTCTTCATAAATAAAAAAAACGTGGGTGTGTAATATATGTGGCATATCATCCGTAACCTTAACCGTAAATCCGTGAACACATGATTTACTGGCAATTTTCCGTGACTTTGGATGCGAGCTTTCATATGGAGCTGTGTTTTCTGTGTCTGCCGCCATCCGAAAACATGATGATGATGATGATGATGGTGGTGATGATTCGTGTTTTCAAGGCAAACGAGCGACATCCGAGAAGAATTGTTTTCCCTTGATTGACACGTTTAAACAAATAAATCGATAAAATCATTTTTGTGTGACGTGATACCTTCGGTTCTGATCTAATGTACTGAGTTATTTTATTGAGGTATTCCAAAAAAAGTAAAGCCCTTTGAAACTGAACATGCTTCTCTATTATAGAATTTATTAGAAATATTTTTAAATTAAATTAATAAAACGCATAACATTAGGAAGAAACCGTGATGAAACACCAATGTCGCAAAACACCGCAAGCACGTCTAGCAGACAACACTTCGCAAGCGCTTGATTCCAAAACCAGGAAGATGAACTTGTTCAAGTTGAGCCACATGCTCACGGACAAGCAAACGACGGTATCCTGGACACATTCGAAGGTTTGATGCCAGACACTGATGTACAGTCCTCTCGATACATGGAATATATATTCACCAGACCTGACTTAACCTCAGTGACGACGGATGCACAGTCCACATGGCCCCTCTCGGCACATGGAATACGTATTCACATGATCTAACCTAACCTCAGTTACGGCGGATGCACAGTCTACATGGGCCCTCTCGACACTTGGAATATGAATTCACCTGACCTAACCTAACCTCAGCCACGACGGATGCACAATCTACATGAGCTTTCTCGACACATGGAATACATATCCACCTGACCTAATCTAACCTCAGTTACGACGGATGCACAGTCTACATGGGCCCTCTCGACACTTGGAACATGAATTCACCTGACCTAACCTAACTTCAGCCACGACGGATGCATAATCTACATGCGCTTTCTCGACACATGGAATACGTATTCACCTGATCTAACCTGACCTCCGCCACGACGGATGCAAAATCTACATGAGCTTTCTCGACACATGGAATACATATTCACCTGACCTAAACTAACCTCAGTTACGACGGATGCACAATCTGCATGGGCCCTCTCGGCACATGGAATACATATTCACCTGATCTAACCTTACCTCAGTCACGACGGATGCACCGACTACATGGGTCCTCCCGACACATGGAATACGCATTCACCAGACCCAAGCTAACCTCAGTCCCGATGGGTGCAGTCCACATGGGTCCTCTCGACACATGGAATACATATTCACCAGACCTAACCTAACCTTAGTCACGACTATTGCACAGTTTACATAGGCCCTCTTGACACATAGAATAAGTATTCACCTGACATCACGTAACCTCAGTCGCAACGCATGTTGCAGCCCGAATGTGTTCCATGTATATATGGAGGGTGTCTCAGCTAAATACAAACATATATATATATATATATGTTTACAATTTGATCGTGCACTCCCACCCACTTGGCTGGGAGTGCACGATCAAATTGTAAACATATGCTCAACGTGCAGCTACAGAGCTTCGGCTATTTACCCTTTGTATATATATATATATATATCGCCTTTTCCGAGACGAAGTCAATTGCAATGTAGCATATGCTGAAGGGCGCTCCTTAAGAGCGCACCAGCAAACTCCCGAGGCAATGCCCTAATTCTCTTTCAATAATAACTTTTTTAATTGTAAAAGCTATGAAGTTATCCCGATGTGAACATCTGGTCCCTGCGGTCACCTGATACCGTGGCTGTTTCCACAACAAAAATCCGTTCGAGAGATCGCCCGCAAAAAAAAAAATGTGAAGGAACATCATTTATTCTTTATTGTGTTCATTGCGCTTCTTCAGAGAGGCGTCTCTCCTCCATCCCCAGTCTGAGCTGGTGAAGGAGCTCAGTGGTGCCTCATGTGTCGCAGATGAGCTTCAACTAGCGCAAACAAACAAAAAAATGCATCGGGTGACTCTATCGGAACCGCCCTTATCTTGGGTTGTATTTTTTGTTCTCTTGTAGTCTTTTTGTAGGACGCATGAGGCATGAATATTAGGATGGTAACTGTCAAAATGGAGATACTAGCGTTTGTCAGTGGGTTTCTTGTATAGGGCCGTGACCAGCTTACCAGACTGTATAGAGACTGTCAAGTCTAGAAAATTCACTGATTCTTGGGACTGATGGCACTGATGGAACTTGATGGCCTGATGTACGGAGTTAAAATGCTCGAAAAATTTAAGGATGGTTCATCACCCGATCATACGATGAAAATGTCGTCGATGTACCTTAAGAAGACTAAAGCTTTGATCGGGATGCTAACGTTTTCTCTTCAAATTGCCCCATGAAAAGTTTCGTATAGTTGGGAGACAGCCGTGATCCCATTGCTGCACCATGAATTCCGTCAGCACCAGGCCGTCAGGTCAGCACCAGGCTGTAATCATAGGTGGGGAAGTTACTTTTATTTTGTAGTGCACTACCGTTACTTACTACTTTTTCAAAAAGTAACGCATTACGTTATCCGTTACTGTTGCGGTAGTGGGTAACGCGTTACTAACGCCGTTACTTCTGATAACTAATGCCGTTACTTTTGCATTACTTCACCAGTTGTCCTTATAATATGTAACATTTTTGGTTGAGTCACATAAGTGCATTCCGCAAATCAATACAAGCAGTGTTGGGCACAAACAAGGGTCACGCATAAACACAACTTACATGTACGATTTATTGCAACGCAGAAGTGGTTGACGTTCAAAATTTTCAAATCTGAGCTTCGCCCGTTTGGGCTGAGAGGACGCCGAATGGCCAGTGAGTGCTCCTTGTCAAGGTTGACAGAGACAGGGACCTTTTATCTCACACAGTACAAATCCAAACAGCCAATCCCTTGGTACCTCGTTACTTGTTCAGACGGTACGGTAGAGAGTATTTTTCTGTCGCCTTTGCCCCATTCGTCCGAAAAATACCGAAGGGAGTGAAAAACTAAGGTGGTAAACAAAGGTGACACCTCAACCAGAGTAGGTCAATAACCCTTCTTTTGCTTCGTGGGTGCCGATGTGACCTTCTTGTCACTGTTGAAGATCAATAGAAAAAATCGGGAATTTTCCCGGATTCAGCACGCACGGTCCTCGCTCAAGCATTGAAGTTTAGGCGATGGAGCAATGTTCCCGAACACACAGTAACGCATAACGCCGGTACGCGTTAGTTAGTAAAAATGTAATGACGTTACGTTACTCATTACTTTTCTCCCAAATGTAATGCGTTACCATATTTCCCTATTCGAATGTAACGCATTACCGCTAACGCACTACTTTGTAACGCGTTGCTCCCCCCTATGGCTGTAACACATGGCAAAAAAGGTGAGGTGGACCCCCCGAATCCAGTAGACCTGTATTGGCCCCATGCAACTCACCCTCTGCCTCTGTACTCGGTCGTTGCTGATTCTGAAATTATGTTGTGAACGCATGCTATGATTCGTTGACGCGACTGCAAAGGCACTTCAGGCTTCCTCACAGGCGTGATTGATTAAGGGGATGGAGGAGGGAGGAGGATCTCCGCGCTCTCCCATCTCGATCATTCCCCTTTCGCTTTGTTTTCGCTTTTTTAGGCTTGCTGCTTTGTTCCCTGCTCCGTATATTTTGTTTAAATAGCAGGATCTCTTATCAGTCGCTATAACTATTGGATCGCAACCGGACCTCTGCAGCGTGTTTCAATCACGAACACGACTGGCCGACAAGAACCTCGATAGCAGTGAAACATTTTTTACTGACACTTCTTTTGAATACCTTGGTTGTGCCGCGAAACAAGTATTGCTATGAGCGGCGTACTGATGAGAACCGGTGGGAGAGGTGGGACAAGGTGGGGTGACGCTTCCATGGCCGAAATTTAGTCGGGCTCCCTCCCAGTCCACCCGCGTAATAGAATGCTACGGTATGGTGTAGGAGTTGTTCGGGTGAATCCCCTTGTTGTCTGTCTCGTAAGCATATCAGAATCCGCCATGCGATACCATGTATCGCTGCATTATTGCCAATACCGTTTCACGCTCCGCGCCTCAACAAGTAGGTAGAATTCATCCGTGATAACGTGGGCATTCCGCTCCAGACTCGAACGATCAGTCCATCGCAACGTCGAGCTATCCGCGTAGTCCTCGCTGTATGCATCGCAGAGTTATCCGCGTAACAGTATCTATCGCTGCCGTATCCTCGCGTACATGTCCCTCAGCTATCCGCGTAGTATTACAGATCGCGCCAATGCTCCCGCATGCCGCATGCGAATTCAATGTCCGCGTCTCAAACTATGTCCTCCAGGTAAATGTCACTAAATGACGCACGCCTACCGCCAGTATACCTTTGCCGCAATACGTAAAGCAGGTGTCATCCGGGAAATGGTGCGGCTGAACCCATTATTTGTAGCAGCAAACTTTTCGAGCAATCAGCAATGTTCCAACTGTAAAGAGAGTGAGCATAAGTGCAGAGTAAACATGTCCGAGACATAGCAAGAACCCAAATGCTTCCACGTAGGTAAGAACTGTCATGGCCCAATAGGAAGTCAAAATCGTGCGGATACATTCCCTTTGCACGGAGTAGGAATGTTTTGGAGCCCTCGCGTACACCTTAAGTACAGCTCGCGGGATATTCCAATAAAGTACCCAGCAGATGATGGTCATATGCAAAGTGAACACGAATGCATGCCATAGCGAACCCATCATGAGCAATTGCAGCAGACCGGCTACATAGACCAGAATCGATGCAGTCTTTGCCATCTTTACGCCACCTAGAAGCAATTGGTCCAACTGAAGTGCGAACATTGCGATAGTAAAACGGGCACAAGGTACACTAGGACGCGGACGGGAAGAAAAGAGACGCGGAAAAGAAGGAAAAGACGTGAGAGAAGAAGAGAAACGAGCGAGGAGAAGTACGCGGAGAAGAGAAAAGGGAATACGATACGAGAAAACGAGAAGAAGAAAGTGGAAGACGCGGGAAAAAGTGGAAGAAGCGGAGAAAAAGGTGGAAGACGCGGGAAAAAGCGGAAGAAGCGGAGAAGAAAGTGGAAGACGCGGGAAAAAGTGGAAGAAGCGGAGAAAAAGATGGAAGACGCGGGAAAAAGCGGAAGAAGCGGAGAAGAAACTGGAAGACGCGGATAAGAAGGCAGAAAACGGAGAAATCGATCGAGCAGCGAGACAGGCACGGATGAGAACTGGGAATGATTTCTGCTCGCTGTGAGACAAAAACTGCCTCCTCCTTTTTGTCTTTGGTGAAACGACACCTCCCACTTTCTCCTCTAGGTGCTTCCATTTGGACCAGTAAACAGAAAAGAAATCTCTCTGCCTTGCTGTTATAGTCATGCAGTTTTCAGCAGCTCCGATGGATGATATTTCTCCGTCTCCTGCTTTCTTATCTGCGTCTTCCACTTTCTTCTCCGCTTCTTCCACTTTCTTCTCCGCGTTTTCTCGTATCCTATTCGCTTCTCTTTTCTTCTTCTTCCGCGTACTTCTCCTCGCTCTTTCCTCTTCTTCTCCCGCGTCTTTTCTGCGTCTCTTTTCTTCTCATCCGCGTCCTAACGTACCTTGTGCCCCGTTTTACTATAACAATGTTTCCACTTCAATTGGACCAATTGCTTCTAGGTGGCGTACAGATGGGAAAAACTGCATCGACTCTGGTCTATCCAGCCGGTCTACCGCAGTTTGCTCTTGATGGGTTCGGTGTGCCATGCATTCGTGTTCACGTTGCATATGACCATCATCTGCAGGGTACTTCATTCGAATATCCCGCGAGCAGTACTTACGGTGTACGGGGCGAGGGCTCCGAAACATTCCTACTCCTTGCAAAGGGAATGCATCCGCACTATTTTGACTTCCTATTCGGCCATGACAGTTCTTATATACGTGGAAGCATTTGGGTTATTGCTGTGTCTCGGACATGTTTACTGTGCAATTACGCTCACTCTCTATACAGTTGGAATATTGCTGATTGCTCGAGAAGTTTGCTGCTACAAATAATGGGTTCAGCCGCACCATTTCTCGGATGACACCTGCTTTACGTATTGCGGCAAAGGTACACTGGCGGTAGGCGAGCGTCATTTAGTGACATTTACCTGGAGGACATAGTTTGAGACGCGGACATTGAATTCGCATGCGGCAGTATTGTCGCGATCTGTAATACTACGCGGATAGCTAAGGGACGTGTACGCGACGATACGGCAGCGATACATACTGTTACGCGGATAATTAATGCGATACATAATGCGAGGACTACGCGGATAGCTCGGCGTTGTGATGAACTGATCGTTCGAGTCTGGAGCGGAATGCCCGCGTTATCACGGATGAGTTATTCCTATGTGTTAGGGCGCGGACCGTGAAGTCGTATTGGCAATAATGCAGCGATACCACGATGGTGGATTTTGATATGCATACGAGACAGACAGCAACTGGATTCACCCGAAGAACTCCTACACGATACCGTAGCATTCTATTACGCGGCTGGACTGGGAGGGGCCGCGTAAACTTCGGCCCAAGTACCCCTGAAATCAGCCATGAAAGCGTCACCCCGCCTGTTGCAGTGAATCTATCCCACCTGTTCTCATCAGTACGCCGCTCATCGCACGACTTGTTTCGCGGCGCAACCAAGGTGCTCAAAAGAAGTGTCAGTAAAAAAAGTTTCGCTGCTATTGCGGTTCTTGTCGGAAAGTCGTGATCCTGATTGAAACACTCTGCAGAGGGCTGGTTGCGATTCGATAGTTATAGCGATTGATAAGAGATAATCCTGCTATTTAAACAAAATACGCGGAGCAAGGAACAAAACAGCAAGCCTCAAAAGCGAAAAAAAGAGAGAAACGGGAATGATCGAGATGGGAGAACATCGAGAGCCTCCTTCCTCCTACACCACTTTGTCAATCACGCATGTGAGGAAGCATGAAGTGCCTTCTGCAGTCACGTCAACGAATCATAGCATGAGCCCACAACATAGTTTCAGAATCGGCAACGACAGAGTACAGAGGCGGAGGGTGAGTTGCACGGGGCCGATACAGGTCTACTAGAATCAAGGGGTCCGCCTCACCCTTTTTTTTCATGTATTACAGCCTATTAGCCTCGTCCAATTCCGCGGGATGTCATCTTGTGAACCAATGTTCTCAACATTGATTTCTCAGGATCTGAGCCACCGACGCCGGTCATTTAATCCAGTGGCAAACCAAATTAATCCAGGCAACAATCAATTTAATACAAGCACTACCTAATTTAATCCAAGCAACACGTGCAAATGTATTCTCTATGTATTCAGTCATGTCGTGATTGAGACTTTCATGGTTTCACTAATGTATCATGAGTTTATGACTAGTGATTCAAAGATCCCTGGATTTTGCAGTGGATGCTGTGTTTTATGACTGCTTTTTGTCGTTATGACATTCCACGACTATTTTCACGATATGTGCCATGAATCAATTTTATGGGACTACCGCTACTGCAAACAGTGTCGTGCAGTGTTTTATGACTAACCGACGGTCATTACAACATTCCATGACTATTTTCCTGGTATGTGGATTGAACAAATTTTTTGTGACCACCACTGCTTCAGACAGCGTCATGCTGTGTTTTATGACCACTGACGCATTATGACATTCCATGACTATTCAATGGTACGTGTCATGAATCGATTTTAGGGGACTACCGGCGCTTGAGACAGTGTCCCATGGCGTTTTATGACTACCGGCGGTCATTACGACACTCTATAACGATTTTTGTGATATGTTCCGTTAATCAATTTTATGGGACTACCAGTGTTTGAAAGGGTGTCATGCAGCGTTTCCTGACTGCTGATGATCATTATGACATCCAATGACTATTTCAGGTTATGTGCCATGAATCCATTTGATGGGACCAGCACTGCTTCAAACAGTGACGTGCAGTGTTCTATGATTACCGATCGTCAGTACGACATTTCATGACTATTTACATCGTCTCTGCTATGAATGAATTTTATGGGGCAACTGCTGCTTCAAACAGTGTCATACAGTGTCTTATAACTACCGACAATCATTATGACATTCCATGACTATTTTCATGTTATGTACCATGATCCATAGTGTAAAACCCCGAGACAAGGGAACACGAAGAGGCAGACACAACACGAAGGCTCACGAAGACTTCGTGTTGTGCCTGTTTCTTCATGTTCCCAGTCTCCGGGTTTTACATTATGCATCATCTTCACCTCATTTGCTTCCTACCCAATTTTTCATGTGCCATGAATCCGTTTTATGGGACAACCGCTGCATCAGGCAGTAGCTCAGTACTATAATAGTAGCATAATATAGTCAGTATAATGAGCATCAGTAGTCACAAAACACAGTATGACATTGTGTAAAGATATGGTAGTCCCAAAATGTCAGTTCATGAAACATGAAAATAGTCATGAAATGTCACAGTGACCGTCGGTAATCACAAACAACTGGATGGCCCTGTCTGAAGCAGCAGTAGTCCCATAAAATCGATTCATGGCACATATCATGAAAATTGTCATTGAACGTCATGATGACTCCCAGTAGTCCTGAAACACTACATGACACTGTTTGAATCAGCAACAGTCCCATAAAATTGGTTCAATGCACATATCATGAAAATAGCCATGGAATGTCGGTAGTCATAAGACACTGCATGATACTGTTTGCAGCAGCAGTAGCCCCTTCCATGGATTCATGGCACATATTATGAAAATAGTCATGGAATGTCGTAATGATCGTCGGTAGTTATAAAACACTGTATGACACTGTTTGAAGCAGCGATAGTCCCATAAAATTTATTCATGGCCCATATCATGAAAATAACCATGAAGTGTCATAATGACAAGAAGCAGTCATAGAACACTGCATGAAACTGCAAAATCCAGGGATTGTTGAACCAGTCATGGTACATTGGTGAAATCATGACAGTCTCAGCCATGACATGACTGAATACACGTGGAATACATTTACACGCTTTGGTTGAATTAAATTGGGTAGTGCTTGGATTAAATCGGTTGGTGACTGGATTAATTTGGTTCACCACGAGATTAAATTGGGCAACGCTTGAAGTACATTGAGTGACCAGTAGATAAAAGTGAATGGGAAAAACCCGTAGTGCCATGGGAGATGTATGCACGAATGAGGTGGTTAGTTTATAGCAAATCACTGCCCTAATCTCACCGCGCACCAGAGAACTGCACGCTTGTGCTTTTTCCATAATATGTACCACATAAATTCGCTCCACCTTGCAACATGCACGTCCCGCACCGGTACAACTCACCACCGAAAAAAAGGGTGAGTGAAAGCACGCAATTTCCATGTTGAATCTCACACTGATTTCTTTGTTCCGCGGACAAATCATTATTGGAACCACCTCCCCATTTGCCTCCCATCCATTTGACCCACTAATAATTTTAAAGCAGCATACTGCAATTACTTCACACCAGTATAACATTTTGTGACCAGTGTGGACTCTGTTTACTACTCAGTTTTTTAACTATAGTCATAACAAAGAAATAACTTTGTAATGTTTCGTTCTCGCATTGTGTATGAATAAATACTATCGAGAACAGGGCACAGCATCGCGGTGCACGAGAGGGTACCACACTTTCTTACTACGGAAGAAACAGAAGCTCTCAATATATTAGATAGGCATCTACATGTACTAGCCAGCGACCAGTATCTTTACTCAACGACTTTGTTTCCGACAAAAATATAAGGAGGGGGATACCGAACATTATCTGCCATGCTATGCACTTACTGCCCTAAGTTCTAAGTGAATAAAAAGGCCAGATTTCAATCGCAAAGGGGTGCTAATGGTGATGGATGGACAAGCAGCATCGCGACCCAACAAAATACCCCAATTTCATGTGAAGTTACAAGGGACACCAGGTTTTAGGTTCTACCTTTTTACACATATGTGTAACATTTAAGTTATGAACACTATAAGCACGTGTTACAGACACTAAAGACGGCGGTAAATAGGGCTAAAGAGAATAAGCTGGAATAATAGCGCTTTTAGTTGAAATGTGCTGCTGCAAAGTGAAGGCGTGAAACGCTTAAGTGATGCAAGACTGATTGAAATACTCACTCAGTGTCACTCGAAACCATGCAAAAGAGATGCCCATCCTGGGTCTTCTTTCAGCAAGTCATCCAAGACCAAGCGTGTCTTGGATGCCTTTCCACGCGACTTGGCCAAGAGGGATGGTGTGCCCAGAAGTGACCGTCTGTGCTGGAATAGATTGCAACCAAACAAATTAGGCAGCGGTCAAGAAACATAAAACGTGTTCAACGATCACGACATCGTACAAGTAACACGACACTGGCAAGTACGAGGGGTGTTCAAGTCAAACCAGGATTTTCTGTCTCCTGAGTGTACAAATGACTCGCGCTAATACTTTTTTGTCATTTTCAAGCGCGACAAGCCTCCGCGTTGACCACGCGATGGTCCCAAGTTTGTGCAAAACAGAAGATACGTGCTCGACAAGATGACCGACGAAGACGTGGGCGCGCACATCGAACACCAAATTGTCATGAAGTTTCTCGTGGATGGAGGCGTAAAGTCATATGAAATTCACAGAAGACTTCAGGCTCAGCATGGCCACGATACACTTTTCCACAGCAAAGCGTTTGAGTCGTGCAAACGGTTCCGAGACGGCCGTACATGGGTGCAGGATGATCCCGGCCGGTGCGGCTCAAAGCCGAGTGTCAGAGTTCCTGAGAACGCCCAACTTGTGGAGCGCCTGATCCTCAAGGGCCGACGGATAACATGTCTCGAACTGGCTCGAACGACGGAACTTTCTGTGGGAACGTTCAACACTATCATTCATGAACACCCCCAGTTTCGAAAAATTAGTGTCCGCTGGGTCCCGAGGCAGCTCTCCGTGTCTGACTGGCAGAAAAGACTGGAAATCTCCCAAGAGCTAAGGTATCGTTTCGACGCTGAAGGACAGTCGTTCCTTGATCGGATCATCACATGCGATGAAACGTGGGTGCATCCTGAGTCTGAACGCGCATCAAAACAGTGGAAGCATCCGGGCTCGCCAGCTCCCAAAGAGTTCCGAAGCACCCCGTCTGCGGGTAAGCTCATGGCCACGGTTTTGTGGAACAAGGCTGGCGTTGTTCATGTTGATTTTCTGCCCAGTGGTACCACCATCAATAGTGCATTTTACTGCCAGGTTCTCAGGGATGTGCATAAGGCGCTGAAGCAAAAGCGCCCGGGCCTCATCACCAAAAGAGTCCTCCTCCTACAGGATAATGCACGCCCCATACCGCGCATCTCACGACACGCACCTTACAGCAGACACGGATCTAGGGGGGCGGGGGTCCAGGGGCCCGAACCCCCTTCAATTCCAGACTTAAACATAGGGTTCAATAGACCAATCCCAGCATGCACCTGACACTTGTCCATAGCGGAACCCCCCCCCCCCTCCCGGAAATATCTTAGATCCACCCCTGCTTGGAAGGAACTTGGCAGGGAGTTGCTGCCACATCCCCCTTACAGTCCAGACCTCCCCCCAGCCATTTCCATCTCTTCGGGACACTGAAGGCATTCTTTGGGGGCCGCCACTTCAGCTGCGACGACGAGGTCAAGAATGCGGTCCGATCATGGCTGCCACCCGCCGGTATGGATTTCTACACTGCTGGCATCTGAGCCCTCGTGAAACGCTGGGACATGTGCATTAGTGCAGCTGGATATTAGGTTAAAAAATACAACTAATTTCTCGCCTGTAAGTTCATTTTACTTTTGCGCGCAAAATGACAAGTCCCGGTTTGACATGAACACCCCTCGTACATACGCATATGAAGCACATGGTATGTCCTACACGCATGTTCTTAGATCTTTTCACCTAGAATACAAAATTTACAACAAAACAGTTTAGCATTCAGTATCTTGAAGCACTGGAGTGGGACCGAGAACTAAATCTAACCCATCAGCAAGATAATTTACCTCCAGGCTACATCAGTGGGCATATGCACACGAAGCTTGCTGAATTTCTTTTCGCCGGCAGCTGACTCAAGTAACGGTACCTGGAAATAATACACAGGACCATTTTGCTTCTCGCGTGCAATAAGGCGACAGTACGTGTCTTCTGGGAGTACAGTATGTTAATATTTGCTTTCCTAAAGTGGTTTGAACTTCGAATCTGCTCGGTGATGCGCCTCCGTTGTGTCTAGTAAGGATGATGTAATCGCGCAGTAATTAACCGTATACATACACTGGATACCGGATACACCTTTCGGCAATGCGAAATATGATCACAGCGCAATATGGGGTGAGTGCTAAGAAACAACAACACCGTATACGTATATGAAACCAACTGCATTTGTATACATGGAACTTGCATCGACTTTCCCGCCGGCATTTGCAAACGCCGTCTGTCAATTGGGAAAGGATGCTGGTGATGACGATGTGTGCGCCTTTCGCCATCGTTGGCTCTGCACATGCCACCGGCGCGGCTACATTGCTGCTAGCAACACTACACGCTAAAGCCCTGTTCAGTCTCTTTTTGGCACGTGTTTTTTTTGTCCTTTTTTGTATTTTCTGTGCATATTAGAAATCCGTTATCCTGTTCCCAGCGTAGGTAGCCTTTGTAGTGAAGGAGCTGGCAGTGCAGGCTAGGCTCCAGTGTCGTTGCGTTTCTCTCGCCAGTGCATACTGCGCAAGTGTACTTTGTCATATTAAACGTTCTGAACAGTAAACGCTCTCGTCTGTCCGTGAGTGTTTTTCATGTGTTTTTGTCTCAGAGCAGAGCGCTAAACAATGATGTCCACTTTTTGTACGACATGTTGAAGGGTGTACGTACAGCAGCAGATCAAAGTTATTGAAATACGGAGTTGGCCTCTAATGAAATCAATGCATAGCAACACTGTGCCAAAAATGCATGTAAAGGAATCAACCATTTATTAAATTTCACTGTTCCCAGCAAGCGTAGCACAATGTCATATACTGGAAGGCAATGTGACAATAAGACGGGCTACCATAAAATTACAGCCATTTGACCGTAATCACGATTACGGACACACACAGTCTTATTTACGGTGCTAACGTCATAATTTCAGCATATTTCATAGGTGTCGTATTAATTACACTACTTGGACCGTATTTCTCAATTACGGTAGTATAATGTTCCTTTTACCTAAAAAAATGGATTTTGACCCTAAATTTTACGGCAATTTCTTTACAGTGGAGTATCACCGTTCATTCCCTCTAGGGAAGAAGAGAACATTCGCCCAGGAAGATAAAGCAGCGAGAGTTCTTTACGAAATGCTGGTAAAACTGGTTTAAGCACTTAGGAATCTCACATCGGTATGGTAACGTCCAAGTCACTCATCCAAGCCCCAACGGTAATCACCAGCATAAACCCATCCCGTATATTGCTTCATGATGCCAATGTACCTGCTGATAATTGAACGCATACTACCGCAATTCAGCAAATGTAAATCGTAATGATCTGCATTCACTCGCCATTCATGCGAATATCAAAATTTCCTGACGAGAGACGACTTTAAATGTTTCGAGAAATTGAATGTGTATAAGTGGTTATTGGTATGAATACCTATATACCTGGTTTATACGCCTGTGGTGGCGGTGTGCATGTACAATACATGTATCAGTCTTCTAGTGGCTTATATAAAGGGAGCGCCTCAGGACTAGAGCCGCGTATATTTCGAACAGAGACCGTTCTTAGATGTCACGGGAACCAATTTGTGCAACCGAGCGCACGAGTTGCAAGTTTCAAACGCAAGATTCAGTCGTTCTTGTGAGAACAGCAGCATTTCTCCCGAGATATCCTGGAACATTCGAGCTCGAGAGATGATAGGATATTACGTCGTTATGATCCGTCCGCCGAGCTGTGGTGCGGTTGCGATGGCTGCATGCCAACACGGGCTCTCGCGACCTTGTTTGTTCACCATGCCACCAGTCAGCACTTCCTGTCGCGCATGCACAGTTTTATTCGGTCTGCTTTGACTGTAACGGGCCGTTGTCATCGCCGCATGTAGTCAGTATGATTTTGAGCGCTAAATCTGGAGCATATTAGAGGCTTTGAAATGTCGTTCCCACTTGACGGTTTCATTCTACGAACACGCTTGACATTGCAACTGTCCGTAAATGGAAGCTTTTCTCCAAACCGCCAGCCCACCCGTCAGTCTTGATTCGAATGCGAAAGAGTATAGACGTGGCCCTGGATCTGAGACCAAATGGTTCTTCGCATTCAAGATTTTTGTAGTTTCAGGTGTGTAATTAATATAACTGTGAAGTAATATGTTCGACAGTGCCATGCATTGTCCTTGCATATTTTACTAAAATTTGCAGGCAGTCTGAGAAACGACAGTGAGGTAGAACGCCAGATGAAACCGTTCGCTACTGTATGCTTTGTGGAGACGCTATGTCGTATGTCTCCACAGTGCTCTACATGGGGATCCCGCCAGCGGTTTTCCTGGGTTTTCCTCAGACGCTCTCAAGACGTAGGTCGGCACAGTTCCCTTAGAAGTCGGCCCAGGACGCACATTCCCCGTCAGTCGTGACGTTGCCCGAGGTCTGTGAGGCCGACAACGGCGAGCCCTTTCACAACCACCACCACCACTATCTGTACCCTGGCGGACGGCTTTCCAATCCTCACTCTGCCTATCACTATGCAACGTTGTGCCAAAGTTGGATGGCCGAAAGAGTCGTTAGCCAACTGTCATCTGACCTTTCGCAAACCGTTGGCCATCGGCCATTGCTTGATAGGGGAGACGTAACCCAGTAGACCCAGATATGTCTCAGAAACATCTACACGATATCCCACTTGAGATTTTGGGATATCCCAGGAAGTAGGCTCTACAGCCCGTTGACGTAGCTGGGACCGACAGATGACCCGTATTTCTTCCGCATTTGCTGATCCAGGGAAACTTTCTGGAATGTCTCTCAGGGATATTTTGACATACAGAGGGCATATACAGGACTTATTTTTATTATTATTGTGTATTGCTGCTTTTTTGGCGGTTTTCACTTATTCAACGGAAAATACTACTGTGCAATAGAGAACATCGTATCAACGAACTCTTCTTTATTGCTATATTCTTTGTTGCACTGTAAAAACGCTCATTCTAACAGTACAAAATATTATATTACAACATAAACAGGCTGATAATTAGAAATATAGGCTGACACTGATAAGACACGATGCTGCTGGCACATTATATACGAAAAACTCCAAAATCCCGAGATGAATATTGTCGTATGACTAGTACTGCACTCACAACAGGACTCCATGTTTTCCCTCTGAATAGTGACCAACATACAAGCAACTTTGCAGCGCCATGGCTCATAATGTAACGTAATATGCTTCAACTTTTCACATTAATATATAACAATAATATGACTTGCGTGTACTTTAGTATCAGTGTGCTTCAACATTCCCCAGAGTCCACTTGCAAGGTGTGGCGCACAGAGTAATTCAAAAAGGTGAAGCATAACTGTAATGAAAAAAAAAAACTAGCTGTCTAACGGTGTCCATCCTCCATCAGGTCAACAATTGTTAATAAAATTTGATTGAAGACTAAAAAGGGCGACGTCATTTATTGAATGACCAGTCTGTTTGAAATTACCACAAACATGAAGATTTCGATTTTTGTTAACGCCCGACAGGTGGTTTTTGAACCTGATTGGAAAAGATGTTTTGGTGTTTTGGTGCTGGTGATTGTGCTTGACACACGTTGCACTGAATCGCATAAATGACGTTTGATGAATTACAGTCAAAGTCCGCATGAATTTTGACGAAGAAGCTAGAATTTGTGCCCTAAGCACGTAGTCACTTTGCATTAGTTCGCATATTTAACACTTGTGGCTGTTGCACGCAAGGGCGGATGTAGGATTTTCCCGTGTGGGGTTCCGCTATGGACAGGTGCCAGGTGCATGCTGGGATTGGTCCATTGAACCCTATGTTGAAGTCTGGAATTGTAGGGGAGTCCGGACCCCTGGACCCCCCCCCCCCCCCCCCCCCCAAGATCCACGCCTGATTGCACGGATGACAGCCAGCTGTTTGACTTGTTGGTCGGTTGACCTCGCAGCTGAGTAGATTATCATGGAGGTTTTGTGTGCGCCTGTTGGTCACAGTGGGGGTTCCGAGAAGATTTGTCCCAAGCGCTCTGATTGACGAAGAATACTGTGGTGACGATTAAGTATACTGTTGATGTTTGAAACGGTATTATGGAATGTTAAAACGAGGTTAACGGAACCACTGTCTGATTTGGGGTTGCAGTTTTGGAACAACTTTGCGATCTACCCTGCGAGCCTTCCTTATTGCGCACTCAACTAAACTGGGTGGGAAATTGCGACTGATGGATGTTTGCTTAAGTTGTTTCAAATTTCTGTCCAGATTACTGTTACTGGAACAGATGCGTCTATAACGAAGTGCCTGGATGAAGGTGATAGTAAGTTCAATGTGCCGCGGGTGGCAACTATTCAAAGCTAGGTACTGCTGGGAGTCCGTAGGTGTACGGAACAGGTTCGTAGTTAGGACCGCGTCCGTTAACTTCACCTGGACATAGAGGAAGTTAACAGGTAATGCTCAGTAAGAATGAGCGAATTTGATAGCCGGATGCGCATGGTTAAAATCGCCAATGAAGATATTTAGGTCGTCCTCTGAATTTGACCAAACCATAAAAATATCATCCAGAAAACGATTGTATAACGTCGGCTGTTTGTCGCGCTGGAACAGAAATGCCTCATCCAGATCACCCATAAAAACGTTTGCATAATCTGGTGCCATCTTAGCACATAGCCCTGACTTGCAAGTAATGTTTACCATCAAATTCAAAGTTGATATTTTTCAGAATAATGTTAAGGAACGTGAATAGAACAGAATAATCGTATGAGTTGTCCGAATATTTTAAAAACGCCCTTTGAGCTGCAGCAATGCTATCTTCGTGGGGAATGTTGGTATAGAGGGAAGAAACGTCTACCGTGACCGGCAAACTTACTCTATCCTCTCGTTATTGAAGGAGGAGGATGGTACTAACCTACTATTTACAGGAAGTGATTTGTATCTTTAATGTAGGTGGAAGTCTTTGGGGTAATATCTTTGAGAAGATAATCTACAAAACTGGAAATATTTTCGGTAGCTGTACCGTTACACGAAATTATCGGGCGCCCTGGGTTCCCATGTTTATGGATCTTGAGAAGCATGTAAAATCTGCGTGGCACCGAATATCTAGCGAGCAAGTAATCGTGCAGAGTCTAACTTTTTGCTAGTTTTCAGATGTTTCAGGCTACGGATAACATTCGCAGTGGTCTGTTCCGTAGGGTCAGCTTCGAGGACTTTGTAAAATGATGTGCAAGATAACTGCCAAGAAGTACCTTTGTTAATATAACCCGTTTTGTTCGTTGTCACAATTGCACCTTTATCTGAGATCATAACTTGTTTGAAGGTCGGAAAGGCTACGTTGTTCAGTTGGCGATAACTTAGATTTCGATTTTCGATTGGACGAATGGCTGTACACGTTAATAGTATCCGTTTGGACTGGGCGTATATGCTGTATCGCGGTTACCGTCTGGTGTAAAACCGGACGGCTGTTTGAAAGGGTTGGGGTCTGACTTGGATTTGTCATGTGTTTACTTATCGGGTGACCATGCTGAAATGTTGCCTTAAGCCCAGTTGGGGCAACCTGGCTAAGTCACGAAGAGGGGTTTTACGGCGAATAATTTTATCTTCCTGGAAAATTTGTTGATTGCGTCATCGCAATCCGATAATAACATAGCGATTAACGCAGTGGAGGTATTGTTTAGAATCTCGTTCCGCTTGTCTTGGCGTTCATTTTTGAGGGGGAACGGGGTTTTAAGTTATGGGGGTATAGAAAGTCCATTGGGAATTTTGTTGTGTTGCTTGTAGAGTTGTAGACATTCACGATTACAGTTGTACCGTAGCTCTCATCGTGAACGTCTACAGGGAGCTTAAAAGCGTTAAAACCCCTAGTGCCGGGGAGCTAAAAAGACAGACACAAACACATGCACTGTGCTTGGACTTTGCGTACCTCCTCTACAGGGAGCTTTTACACGTGTCTACAGTAACGTCAGAATCAGGACGGCCCACCACCTGGCGGCTGTCAGTAGGTCAAGTCCAGGAATGCTGTGTCAAGTCTTGGAGTGGGGGAGGGGGGCGTTGTCAGGACCCCAGCTTAAACGAAAAAAAAAAACGAAGCAACAACAACTTTATTTTCAGAAGTAGAGTGGCGAGGTTCGTCGCCAGAGGCGATGCTCTACCCCATTGCTAGTGGGGATGTGGGGTATGAAATACTGAGCCCCTCCACAATAACGATCGGAGTCCGATGGTGTTGAGAAATGTTAAAAGGGCTTTGAGCGCTGATCGTTGCTGGGCGGGATTGGGCCAGGGACCAAGCAATTTCGAGAGGGAGAAGGGGCGAGAGTCCAGCTGACTAAGAGACTCGGAGAGTGCGGTTCGAGAAGGTTGCTAGTGAGGGCAATGAAGAAGAATCTCCTCCAGATCCTGTAGAGCACCACAGTGGCAGCAAGTGGGAGAGTCAACTTGTCTCAAGCGGTAACGCCACTGAGCCGTAAAGGCCACATCGAGTCGCATTCGGTGGATTAATGGAGTGTCTTGACGAGAGGGTGTTTCGTGGCATGCAGAAAGCGAGCGATGGCTCAACTCTGCTCAACATGGATGGGGGAGAATGTCGGTTGTCCATTGGCAGGAAGCCAGGGGTGTCACGAGGCGTCGCAGAATGGAACGACAGTCTCGATACGAGAGTGCTGCTTCTGCGCCGCCGTCGGCCTGCTCATTTCCCACGACACCACAGTGGGCTGGAACCCACTGGAGAACTAGCCTGTGGCCTGCTGCGTAGAAAGTGTGGTAAGCCGTTAACACATCTGTGACCAGGGGTGCGGATGGGCCTCGTATGTCGGGATTTTCAATAGCTTGGAGCGCAGATATGGAGTCTGTGAAGACTGCATTCCCGCGGGGTAAAATCAGCGATGTGTTGTAGAAAGAAAAGGATAGCATAGACTTCCGCAGCTGATGAGGAGGTCTGATGGGAAAGGCGTCGCCCTTGCACTACGCCTTCGGATGGTATGACGAATGCTGAGGCGGACTTGTTGTTTCGGGAT
Organism: Ornithodoros turicata; assembly: GCF_037126465.1. Taxonomy (NCBI): domain Eukaryota; kingdom Metazoa; phylum Arthropoda; class Arachnida; order Ixodida; family Argasidae; genus Ornithodoros; species Ornithodoros turicata. The sequence continues at coordinate 159,402,568 of NC_088201.1, read as the reverse complement.
GCAGATCATGAAAATGGGCTCGAAGGACCTGAGGGGTAGCCTGATCTCTTCTTTCCAGAATGTTCGGAAGGCTTACGAAAGTCGGCGATACCGGCGGTATAATGTCCTTAGATATGAAGCCAGTGAGAGTCTCGAATGTCCTCTCCGCTACTCGATAGAAGTCACTTTCAGGGCGGTATCGAATTTTCCTGAGGAGCGGGTGACTTGGAACGTGAGCTCACAAACGTAGGAAGTGCCGAGCCGTTTCACGTTCACGTAGAACCTCAACCGGTAGTTCACCGCTTCAGCCAGGACTTGCCGTGTTTCAGCCATTCTTAGAACTCCGAGGCAGCGACGAAGGCTTCGAGCAAACAGGCACCGAAGGTTATTTAAATTTTTAAACTTCATCCCCGTTTAAACTTCTTATTGTTGACGGTACACCAGGGTTTCCGTTTATGCTTACTGGAATTTGTAGGTAAGGTATGATTGCCGTTGTTCTCGGGATCGATCGGTACTGAAGTTTGAGTTAGGAATAAAAACTGAAACATCTTCAATTGAATGGCCCCACTTGCTGAAATGGCGCGAAACTGGAAGATTAGGTTTTTTCGTCACATCCGATCGGCGGTTATTGAACCTAGTCCTAAAAGACGTTTTAGCCCGAACCACTGTGCTTGGCACGTGTTAGCTTCGATTACATATAATACGTTAGAGGAGTTGCAGTCTAGATGAGCGTTGATTTTGAAGTAAAAATTTGATTTTCTGATCTAGACGGATTGGGTCATTCGCATTAATTTACAAATCTGGCATCTACGACCGTTCTATTGCAGGCCGCCCATTGGTGAATTTTCTGGTTCGGTTACTTTAGAACGAAGTAGGCTGTCTTGTAAGGTGCGTGCACGCCTGTAAGTGACACGAGGCGGTTCAGGCGTGTCACCTACAGGCGTTCACGCAACGCACTAATGCGCTTAGTTTATTCACTATGCTGGGATACGTGATCAGTCGTTACAAATGTGATTAAAAAGGGCAATGCTATGAAGGTATAAAATAAATATTATTATTAATGGATGAATTCATGAGATAAATACCACATCAGACAGGCCTTCCCCTACATGCGAACAGCATAATAGAATGTAAAAAAAATGCAGGCCGAACAAATTGGGTGTGCAGTGTGTTGACAAAAGACGACAAGACTTTTTCCATTCGTGACAGAGGTTGACAAGATGTTGAAGGTAAGTGTAGAACCCACGCAAATATTTCCTGCATATTTATATATATCCTGCAAATATTTCCTGTTTTGTGTGGGTTCTTGCGGGTACTCATCAACCGTAGACATGAGCGGTTTTCTTTGCAGAACATTTCAGAAAACAAAAAGACTGCAGCATTTTCAAGATTGCCATAACCAGCATCAATGCAGCTCTCATATCATCATCAGCATCAAGACAGCTCTTATGTTAGCATCAGCCAGGGCAGCTGTGACGTTAGTATGACGTTAGTCAGAACATGATCCCCCTGTATTGGTATCCTGTCAGCATTGCTGACACTTCATCGGAAATCAAGAGCTGCAACTACGATTCCGGCTATCATCGGTGTCTAGTTGCTGTTTCTTCTCTTGTCTGGCTTTTCTGGCTGTATTTCGACATCTATAGGCACCCTGATGCTTGAGTTAAGTTTCAACATCTGTGGGTCCAGAGTCATAGTCAATACTTTCCATCACGGTGTGAATGTTTGCATTGCAATGTGACCGGAATTAGTTACATTCAATTCAAAGTGAATTAGTTACATATCAGTTAAATGGTTCCGCAAAGAATGACTATTAACTACAAGGGAAGGGCCTGTAGTTCAGCCACAATGATCACGTCTTTGTCCGGCACACCGTCCAGAGAAAGCGCTCTCATTGCTTGTGAAGACCCGTCATCTCGCGAATCGTACATGTCACGGCTTCATTGCATTTGGCTACTTTGCGGGAAATTGGCCACTTACGGACTTCCATGACGCCGGAATTTGGGCGTTCACGACTTGGCTATTTTCTCTCTCGCTGCATTGAGGGTACTTCTTGGCGTTACTTTGGAGAACTCAGCATACCTTAAACAGAGTGAGAGTACAAGATAACAGGGGCTGCATAATAAAACTCAACCAGGTTGACTAAAGCGTTAACAGTAGCTACTCTGCGTTGCAAAATTTTCTTGGAATGCGCTCCAGACTACCCCTGCATTCTCTTTCAAAGCATTCCAGAATACCCTTAAGTTCTGTTTGAATGCGGTCCAGAATACACTTTGCGTCGCCTACCAGAAGGTAGCGTCTCCGCATCAGCTCGCTGTGTAAAGGGGCCCCCCAAATCCACCATTAAGAATAAACGTTTAAGAATAAATCAATCAAGAATAATCCGCTTAAAAAATACACGGTTAAAAATATATCTCCTAAAATAAACCGCTTACTATCCCCGCTTAGAGATCACCGTTTAATAATCGACCATTAAAAATAAACTTTCAAAATCCCCTCACCATCTAGCACGGAGGCGGATTGATTGCAATTTACGCCGAGTTATATCATGTTATGTTAGGTTAGTTTAGTTTGGTTTCAGTTAGTTTGGGATAGTTTAGGCTAGTTTGGCCCTGTGAGGTTAGGTTAAGCCCCTTGCTTGCAGTTCATCCTGATTTGGGCCATACCACATGACTCTAGCAACTGTAGGGTGGATTTGGGGGGATTCTGAAATGATTTATTTTTAATGATATATTCTTAACCGTGGATTTCTTAGCGTTTATATTTAAACGGGGATATTTCGGCGATTATTTTTGTGTTTATTTTTAAGCGTATATTCTGGGAGATATATTTTTAACAGTGGGTACTTACGCGTTTATTTTCGAAAGATTATTTTTAATGGTTTCAAATGGGATACACCACTGTAAAGTCGCCCACGATCAGGTTGGCTCGTGACTTAAACAAGCAGCTTATCATTGTACGAATCATCATCAAGTTTCTCTTGGGTTGGCTGTGACCGCTATGCTCGTTATGGTTCATTCGGTGGGCACGAAGAACGTGGAACTGAAACCACGTAGACACGACCCCGTTTCTTTTTCCTGATATATGGTATACCTAAAAAAATCAGCCCGAAGATTTTAATAATTGCTCAGTGTGGCGATGCATGTGTTCTAGGACAACCTGAAGTTCCGTATTCATGGTTTCGCTCATAGTAGAAGAGCTCATCTTATTCCACGTGATGTTGTGATCTCAGAAGCCCTTCGTGTTGTGTTTTCTCTGTCCTCTGAGCGTTGCTCAGTGACCTTCAATATGCACACTGTGATATGATGCTACTAGAGTAACCCAGAAGACCAAGTAGGGCGAACGGGCAGCTTTCGTGAAGCCGCAGCATGTAGACGCCCAGCGATGGTGCTGCCATTGCATTCCCCTGAAGGTTTTGTGTTGTCGTCTGCTGCGCGGTCGCTCTGTTCCTGCGATAATTCGCGTGGTTGTGCTTTTGAGACTGTTGTATTGGCATGTTTTTTTTTTTTTTGCTTTCACTTCACTTCTCCACACCAATCAGTGAATACTGCGTTGGATGGCATAGACAGTCGACAAGGTATTTCTAAACAGGTAGCGTAACCCCCACTGGCCCCTGCGCCATCTGAGTGACACCATGATAGGACCGTTAGAGTCATCCATCCGTTGCGCGAACTACTACGTTTCTAAATAAATGACGTCAAAGGTTACGTGAATAATAAGCAGTGCATATTTATTCATAGTACGTTTACATTCGTGCGCTTTGATTGCGTTGTATTCCCGTTCCTTTTTGTGACCGAACCATACTACTCACCAACGACAACAACACCAGACGAGAACAAAAAAAAAATATAAATGATATCAGGTTTAACGGGGCTTTCGCATCCGGAACTGTCGTTACGAATCCAATACCAATTTGTTCGGTACAGTACCACGAGCTATTTGCCAAATTTTCCCCCTTCCAAAACTGCCCGGATGATGAGAAATCGAATTTAAAAGATCGGGTTTCGTTTTGATCCTCGAAAGCGCCAGCGCCAACAACATCGCGTGACGCAAGGTGGAATCTGGCTAATCCGCTGTGAAGAACGCTGTCGTCTGCCCCCAAGTGTCGGGCTGCTTTGTTCTTACCTGCACTAGACCAGCACGTCGCCCGCGTTCACATGTGTGAGGTTCACTTTGTGACGCTGGGTCACTGGGTGACGCGGAAACTCATTGTGAATCGGGATAATCTCTACGCTTGCCTCGTTCGCGTGAGCTGCCATTCGGAAACCGCAGCGTTCTCGGCTGCAGGAACACTTCCTTCGAAAACCTTGACGTTGATTTCGCACGCCTAAGAACAGCCAAACGAAGCGAAAGTTGGAAGCAGCTATATAAATAGCGGGTATCCAGATATCCAGATGAAGCAAGCAGTATTCGTGCTGTCCGCGTAGGCTCCTCGCATTTCGCCGATGATGCGTGGCTGGATGAGAACATGATGCAAGTACAACTTGGATTGACACAAAAAAGGAAATAACTAAAAATTGACGCCGTTCCGACATTGTTCCACGAACAAAGAGAGCCAGCAACTTCGACAGTAAGTCACAATGTTTACGTAGTTTCCTAATCGGATCTGTCACTCTTGCGCATGAGTAACTTAGGAGCAAATGACGAAATCAGTACAACATCGTATCCCCTGACCTACGATTAATAAATACATAAATAAAATAGAATAAACAAGTAAAAGAACGTGATGTTATTCATTGTCATTCACATGATGATGTCATTCAGGGGCCACGGCACGGCTAACGGAACATTGCCACTCATCGTTTCTTTCAATTCAGGTTCTGCTTGTCGCCTCTACCTTGTCGCAATCAACGTGCCATTCCTCGGTGTTGTACCCACCGTTTGAAGCCGTCCTAACTACGGAGTGGATCAAGGAAAAGTCTGTGCTGCGAGCTTCTACAACTACACCTATCGTCTGTCAACATTGGTCACAGTCTGGAACTTGTTTTCTACAAAAGGCGCACTGTATCTGGTTCCACTCGGGGCACGACATGGCTAACGGAACGTTGCACTTGCCGTTTCTTGCAATTCAGGTGAGGTTACCTCCGGGGTGCTTACTCAGTCCGTACTAGTGACATTTTCCTGTTTGCTGTGCCGTGCACAGAGTACTACTCGCGACATGGTTGTCTGAAATCTCCAGCTCGTGGCCGACCGATCCCCCACCGACAGTGTTGCACGCGACGGACCTACACCACTCCCTTGTGTGAGGGAAGGCCGTGCGCGACCGTACGGAGCGCTTCGCCACCTATCGGGAGAGATGACCGTCCCATACGTCGGCCGTCCCGGCGTCGTCTGCTAGCTATGTGTGCGGGAAAGAGATACAGGACTGAGAATAACAGAAGCTGCTGTAGGCTTTTTATTTTTATTTTTTTTCGAATGGAACCCTGGTGTTTGGACGGGACCACTGAGGTCATGCTTGTTTCGTGTTTCAAGAAATAATAAATGAGAAATACGAATGAATACTATCGAACTGATCAGAGGGCACTGATTATAAGCGACTGTGAAACCAGAGGTTGTTGGTGTTCAATGCGCACATTAAACATCAGAAAGCATGACATGCGTGATCTGATGTGTAATAATAATTCGAGACTTTACATTGGGAGACAACTGCGATCATAAACGAGGTCACAGTAGTTCACGCTATGAATTAATGTTGCTCACCTGAGGATTATGTGAGCTCAAAACCCTTCGGTTCCTATTTTAATTATATTTCTTCACGGTTTAGATTTGCACTGTCGTTGTCCTTAAGAAGTGAATAGAAAAAAGTGTCTTTCTTATTATGCCAGCCGCAAGGGACTGTCGAGGAAACAGACCAGGATAACCGGATTTCAAACGCGGAACGATTGGTGTGGTCCCCCGAATCTCGGATCTCTTTGAATGCAGTCAGAGCCACCATTTAATAAAAACTATGAAGGAGCGCTGAAACAACTCTGCTCCATATTCTCTGCCATATCTTCAGTTGCCCCTGATGCCTGAGTTGCCTGTCTTTAATTCCTTTAAATACAGGTTCGTCTCTCTGCAGATGACCTGTTCGAAAGTGTTGCATGTCAGGAGCATGTTCCTGGTCTCTTCCCTGGGGTAGCCCTTTTTTTATATGTATCATATCTCATTGAGCGATCATCTTTCGCCTTATCATGTGCTCTGGCTTGCAGTCCGCCCAAAGCATTTGGATTAGCCACCCAAAATTTCGGCTAACACAAAACCTGGATGTTAACTTGTGTAACGGTACGGTTTTAAGATGGTTCGAAGAATCCCAGAGACCCAACGATGGGAGATCATCGGAATGTGCCGAGCCGGAATTACTCAAAAGGAAATTTCAGAAGAAATCGGCTGCTCTGTAGCCACGGTGAACCGTATAATTAATGCGTACCGAGATAAAGGGCGTATTAAGGATGCGCCTTGGAAGCATGCCCCGGAGTGACGTCGGCAGAAGGAGATGAACTTATACTGCAGAAAAGTCAGGAAGACCCCTTTAACACCGCAGCGGCTATAAAAAGGGAAAGCCGGCTCGCAGCCTCGACGAGAACCACCCAAGGGCGCTGAAGAGACAAAGGTCTGAAAAGTGGAGTGGCCGTGCAGAAGCCATTATTTTCTGCTAGCCATTCTCAAATACGGCTAGCGTATGCGAGAGAGCATTTACAATGGCGGGCAGAAGACTGGGCTGACATTGTCTTTTCGGACGAAGCAACGTTTTGCACAAGATGGAATCAGACACGTCGAGTTTGACGTCCCCCACGGTCGAGGTAATGTAGTAAGTTCGTTCGTCGTGTTGCAGTTTGTTAAACATGAACGTGCAGCAGGCAAATAATGCAATGTATGCTGCTCTTTGCTCATTCCTATGCTTTTTATTCGCCGAAAGAAAAAAATAACGCTGAAAAACATGAAAGGGTCGCTAAATGGAAAATGGAGAGGACCTTCACTGCCTCTTTGCCTTTGTGTGTCGTTTTGACATGTTACTGATGCTACCTCAAACAAAGAGAAGAACAAACTGTCCAAAACAATATCCAGATTCATCCCTCGCTACGTATACCGTGTGCTGCAAAGTGGGCGCCAGTCTGTGTGGGGCTGCCTGTCGTCTCGAGGACTGGGGCCTCTGGTACGAATCGAAGGAAGGTTCTAGGCCCGTGCTTATGCTGACATCATTCAGGAGCACCTCGCTCCTCATGTTCTCGACGGTCCCTTTCCCGATGGATGTTTTATATATCAGCACGATAGGAGCCCCGTCCATATAGCATCAATCGTCCAACAAGAACTTGAAAGACTGGGGATTCAGCAAATGGACTGGCCACCCCACAGCCCTGATCTAAATATCATCGACAGCATCTGGGGCATCATGAAAGCTGAAGTCGCGTAGAGAGCCTCTTCGAACCTCGGATGCTCTATGGGAGCGTGAGTGGGAGAATCTCCGAAGTCACATGGGTCTGATCGACAACCTCTGCAGCTCTCTTCCAAGCCGAATGAATGCAATAGTGGAAAACAACGGTGCGCCGACACGTTATTGACTGCCATGCATGTCAGCTGATAGAAGTAAAAACAAAAACAAAAAAGAGGCTCCAGTTTAAGCTATTGTATGTATGTGAAAGGAGTGTCATTTTTCATGGGTCCACACATGCCTCTTTCTTTCCCTTTTCTCGGGAGATCCTGGCAAGAAAATGCCAAAAGTAGATAATGAACTCTAACGCCGAAGTACTAGGCCAGTTTCAGTAGCTCATTTACACCTTAAGAAAACAGTTTAGCGATATTAATAAAATATCGTGTACCCTTTAATATGAAGTCCCATTCGCAAGGTTCACAGACTATAGCTTCCAACGTTGCTCTGGGCGGACAGCAAGCCACGTCTAAAGGAAGAACACGTGATTAAGGGAATGATGATCACTGAGTCAGATATGATACATTTAAAAAATGGGCGACCATACGGGTGAGTCGGGCAACATGCTCCTCACATCCGACACTTTCTAACAGGTCATCTGCAGAGAGACGATCCTGCATTTAAAGGAAGACTAAAAACATCAGCTGAAGTGCCCAGAAGAATAGAACGAAGAAAGACAAGTCATGCAGCTTTCATTTCGGTCGCACAAGCAATCCCCTGACCAGAGGTCAGGTCCATCAGGGTCAACTGAAGATATGGCAGAGAATATGGAGTACAGTTGTTTCAGCGCTCCTTCACAGTTTTTATTAAATGGTGGCTCTGACTACATTCAAAGAGATCCGAGATTCGGGGGACCACCCCGAAAGTTCCGTATTTGAAATCTGGTTATCGTGGTCTGTTTTCCTGTCAGCCCCTTGCGGCTGGTATAATAAGAAACACACTTTTTTATATTCACTTCTTAATGACAACGACAGTGCAAATCTAAACCGTGAAGAAATATAATTAAAATAGGATCCAAGGTGTTTCGACTCACATAAGTCTCAGGTGAGCAAAATTAATTCGTTGTAATAATAATTCGTGAGCAAAAGCGTTTATGATCGCAGTTGACTCCCAAAGTCACGAATTATTTGTACATATCAGATCACGCACCAATCGCCATGCTTTCTGGTGTTTAATGTGCAAATTGAACACCCGACAATCTCTGGTTTGACAGTCGCTTATCATCAGTGCCCTCTGATCAGTTCGATAGTATATGGTCCCGTCCAAACATCAGGGTTCCATTCGAAAAAAAAATAATAAAAAGCCTACAACAGCTTCTGTTATTCTCAGTCCTGTATCTCTTTCCTGCACACATCACTAGCAGACGACGCCCGGGCGGCTGCCGTATCGAGCGGCCATCTCTCCCGATAGGTGGCCGAGTGCTTCGTACACTTGACCTTCGGGAGAGGAAAATCAGTTGCGCTGCGCATGCGCCATCAGTGACGTCACCTGTCGTTCTTTGCCGCCTACTCGCCGTCTGCTGGCTTCGCGTGCACATGCGCTAGCAGACGGCGGTTTGCAAGAGGGTGCGATTTGTGGTAGTGGTGAAGCAAATTTGCCGAATATTTCGTTCATGTTCCTCACTAGACGCCCGTCGATGTTCACCAGGGGAGGGAACGTTTCAGTAACGCCTGCGAGTTGCATGTTCGGTTGAAAATTGTTCCACGGGCAGCTCTGTTACTACAGATGCAACAAGTGCAAGTCCACTTTTTCTAAGCTGCACTCTCTCAGCCCATGCAACAGCAGCATCAGATGAATGTGCACAACTTCCGAGTGAATTCAGACGCACGAGTGCAGTTCTGAAGCTGGTAAGTACGTTTCATGCTCTGTTACACTAATGCACACATGACATTCGCGCTCAGTGCACTTATTTTGCAGGTGTTGCAGCCGATGATGCTGTTGCACAAAACGGCAGTCCGGTGCGTAATGTACACCGATACTTTCGAGTTCGACTAATTCTGAAAGAAGGAAGTCACAGTGTTCCAGCCTCAGAACATCAGTTCCCACCACCTTCGACTAATTCGGGTGGCGTGTTCGGACTCTCTAATTGTATCACCTGTTTTATCGCAACACAGAAGTCGGTAAATATGTAAGAAATATCGTAGTTCCGACAATTGTCAGTAATCTTTAGTTGTATTTAATTATTCATATTATTTTCTGCTTGTGTTTTTACTCAGAATTCCCATGCTGTATTCTTTACTGGGGACAACAAAATCAAACACATGAGAATTGTGTTAAAACTGAGGGCATTGCTTATTATTACTGATTTCAGATCTTCATGCATGGAGAAGAAATGTAGAAGGCAGCCAAGAGCCATTTTACAAAAGGCACATGAACAAAAATATTGAAAGGTGGATGTTTAAAGTGTTGTTATATTTGTAACTCATAGGGTGCTCTTACAGAGAAGAACATCAAACGAGAAAGGTCCGTAAATAGATCCATAAGGTTCCGTCATGCGTGGGGCAACCTCCATTGATGATTCGTCTGCAACGTTCCAGACTGGCAAGGTTGCAGGACATTACGAGACGTATGCTCCCGGGCTCCCCACCATCTCACTCATGATCAGAGCCGACAAATACGGCATAACCCAAATTTCCAAAGATTCTCTAAGAAGTGACATGCAGTTCAGAATTTGTATGACTACAACTCAACGTACAGTCCGAGACAAAAGTTCACGGCACTGGTGGTTTTCTTCATCGGAGCAGTCCCCTTCCAACTACCAGCAAGAGATCGAATCAGAAACGCGTAACCTCTCAGTATGTGTGTCCGTTCTTGTTTGATGTTAGGATGTCACTCCCGTGGAGAAATGTGACACCGTGGTGTTGTAAACGTTTGTCCCAAGCCGTACATCGTACAACCCCAACAGCTAACAAACACTGCTCGGCAAGGTCAGAGTTCCAATTTGAGATCTTGCACCCTATTTCTTCCCAAAAAGCTGCTCTTGCAAAAAAGCTTAAGAAAGTCATTTAGGTGACCTCCAGGATACAAAGACAAGTGCAGGCCATGAAAAAAATGTATAGTTCGACTTTGAAGACAGTAGTCAACATAAATATTTTTACCTCTGAGCGATGATTGCCCATTCAAGGCAGTAACAAGCTCATAGGTTCACTACATCATCTAAACTTCATCTGCCTGTTACAGCTCGTTTCTGTACAGAACCTCAACTTCAAGGTGCATGCCCTGTGCCATGGAAACAGAGGAGTGGTTACATGAACTGTCATTCATCGAGCATTTGTGAGGAGATTGTTAAAAAAATCAGTCAGACAGATGCGTTTCGGATGATTTTTATTTAGTTTTCAGATTTTTATTGTTGTTCCATGACAGTGTACACTGATTACTGATAAGGGGACTGAGAGGGCAAGCCCTGTTGAACCGTCCAAGACACAGTCAATGCAGATGTCTACAGAGTTTGAGGGGAATAGAAATACCAAGAACACATGCCAAGTATAAGAAACAATAGCAAAGATATTGCACAGCAGAGACGTGCAAATAATCAAAAAGTAATCGCATGTCGCCCTATGTATCAGCAAAAAAGTTCTGTTTGTTCGCGTTTTTGAAGGATGCCAGATTATTGTTGGAACAAACGTGTAGAGCAGTGTTTCTCAAACTGCGGTTCATGACCCCCAAATGAGCCTTGACTGGTCATGAGCCTTTTTCTGGGGATCATGAAGGGTCCAAGCAGACATGCGATATGCCTTGAGTCACACAGACAAACGTATTGATTTACTTGTATCAAGAAAGCAAATACATCCTACTCATTAGGATACATGATTTAATCAATCCTTGTTAAAAAAGATCAATAAACATTTTTAGTAGCTCTCTGTGTGGTTGATGTCTTTTAAATACATCACAATATAAATGTATCTGCGTCATTGAAAAAAATAAATTTTTGGAAGGTGGGGTGAAGTAATGGTGGCGGGTCATGGTAGGTTTGGTGCTACTCAAAGGGGTCACATACTGGAAAAGTTTGAGAAACACTGGCATAGAGGGATGTGGTTACAAATTTGACAACTCAAGGACGAAAGGGAGAATGGACCGAAATTAGTGTGGAAAGTAGAAAACCAGAATTAATTGTGCTCATGCCTGAGAGAAGGGTGTGGCATAATTGTGCATGGCTATCTGAAGTTGACTAGAAGGTGTGTAAAATAGCTAGTATATAACCTGAGCTACTTTATTCTTCACAGTCTGGGTGTATATTAAGGATGCGGAAAAGCAAATGAGACAGACTCATCAGGATCTAAAAAGAGAATAATCTGCAGTGCCCGCTTCTGGGTCAGGAGAAGGGGTTGAAGGTATATACAAGGTACATATAAATGGTAGCGAAGCTTGCATTGGCCACCACGTCTTCAAGGGCGGCCATGATAAAGACCGTCAGCGCCATCCATCCGTTGCGGGGCAAACTACAAATCCCGTCATAATGACGTCACCTTGTACGTCATCATTACGTATAGCGCGGGCCAGACGCTCGCGGGCGGGCGCCGCGCGCGCTGCGCGTTCCTTCCATCGCGATGTCGAGCCGCGGAATATTACGATCGCTGTTGAAAGCAAATCCAAGAGCAAAAACTCCTAAACAATTTGTAAACCGAGAAGAATCAACACAGGCGACATCCGTGCAACAAAGGACACAGGAGACCAGGAGGGGGCTTGTTTTCTTTTATCTCAGGTAAATTCGCCATGCCGTTGTAAACAGTATAAATACCCACATGAGACAATTGATGTTCTGAGGCTGGAACACAGTGACTTTTCAGTGACTTCCATCTTTCATCATAAATACACACGACAAAATAATGTGCAAAATAACCAGTTAGACACTCTATGCACTGAATAAACACGAAAGGATAATGTACAAATTCCAGCAGACACAGGTGGGGCCCAGGACCTTAATGTCCAATGCATGCTGCTATAGCTGCCCTGATGCACATCAGGAACTGTCCACATATCTCTCGTACAAAGAAGGTGGAAGTGAACATATTTGCACTTGAAGATCACATTATATGATATTTGCATACTGTGTCGTGCTATGTCTGTCCACAGTTTTTGGCATTAGCTCAGTTTAGAAGTCTGTGATACTTTATCTTGCAAAACAGCCACAATAATATCAGCTTCCAGCAATGACAACCTTATTCAGTGTGCACACACCCTGCTGATGACTACTTCTCCTTGGGCATGTTAAAGCATCGAGCAATGTTCTGTGCTTCTACTATTTTGTGCACATTTTGCTATGTGGTGTAGATTTTCAAGCTGCACAAGGTGCTTATCCCTGCACATAACTGCGCCTACATACTGGCGGTTGTGCACACAACTACTGAACTCAGCGCAGGATTCAAAATATAGAATTACGTGCTAGGAATCTATGTACGCAGGTATACACTTAATACGTATCAAAGTATAGGCAAACTGCTGAAGATTCGAAATAGAAAATGTATGCTAGGTATCTATGTACACAGGCGTACATACACTAAACATATCAATAACAGGCACAGGCTTCTGAACTCTGCATGGCTGTCAATATACAAAAAACACAGCAAGGAGGTATGTGCAAAAGTGCACTTTGACATATAAATGAAAGAATTACATGAGATCATGTGTAATCTAGGTTACAACTGAAAGCACTGGATAGGCAACAGAACGATGCATATCCTTAAACTTCTGGTTACATCACAACAACGTGCACAGAGTACGAACTTAGTCTCGCTGCCTGCTGCAGCGCCTTGTGAAGTAACGTACTACTTCGTACTTCCTTATTCCTTTGTCGCTAAAACCAGAACAGACGTACGCTCAGAAAAATGTGAAACAGATCATCATACACCGATGAAGAACACAAACTCAATGACTTTGAGATAAACTGATGTGCTGAGGCTGGAACAACATAGAAGATCTTTCATCTTTCATCAATGACTTTGTCACAAGTGTGTCCAACAGTTCACACAGCTTGGACCGGACCCCTTGGGAGGTGAGGAATGTCTTGACGTTGGCTTTGAAGGCCTCCTCACACGAACCCACAAACGTCGCAAAGGAAGGAAGAGGAACCGACTGCTCCAAAGTCAGTACTGTCCACATTCTTGACACTCAAATAAAGCAATAGCTGGCTACTGTCCTGAAATGTGGCATTCCTCCGAGGAATGTACCATGTTCGACTTGGTGGTTTGAAATTGAAAAGACGACGATGAAGAAGAAAACAGCTATGAAGAGTCACAAAGTATGGTGAGCTAGAAGGGCACAAGTGGGCAGTGAACGTGCGGCAAAGTCGTAGCTAACAACATGAGAGGGACATGAGGCGGAAGTGTACTCGGCTCTGCCTATAATCTTACGTATTAGTGGCAGACCGCGCGAATTGCTATATTAAAAACGAGCAAATTGCAGTAGTAAAGACATTATTCGCTCCTCCGATTAAATTATTTTTGTTTACCTTCGTAGTTTGCCCCCTCAACAACCACGCTCGCATGTGTATCATGAAGGGCGCAGGGTCGCTAACACAGATTTCGTATTTTTTCCCGCCTTCGCTACCATTTATATTTACCTTGAATCATCCCTTCTGCATTCACTCTAATCACATACGGCCGCAGCTTGTTGGCGTCAATTCAACGCTCAGTTCCGTCCTGTAGCTTTACTACGTAGCTGTTCACACGCTTCCACTGTTTGACAGTTGCTGGACCTCTCCACATGGACTTTGGCTTGAACGCACAATCACTCCCCAGTATCAAAACTACATCTCCCGGCGTGAATTATTTTGTCCTAGCGCGGCGCGTACTCTTTTTGTTTTAGTGCTGTACTCTCTAACTTCTTTGTACATGGACGACATACGTTCTCGTAGATCCTTTAAACAACTGGTAGCTGGTTTATTTAGCCCAATGGGTGGTGTCCCAACACCTGCACATGTTTGTTTTAGAATAGAAAGTGGACCATTTGCACACGAACCGTTCATGTGACTTCATTAGGTACTTCTCGTATGCCCATAACAAGGAGTGTACGCACTTGTCCCGCTCACTGCCCTCAGCTTCAATCACGTGTCTTAGCATGGATGGCCGCACGACCATTGCTTTGTGGATGATCTGGTATCGAGAACCTCATTTCGACTCCCATTCTGGTCCCCAGTTCCTGAGTCAATTTGCTGGTAAAATTGGTACTTTGATCACAGCTGGTCATTTCAGGCGTTCCATATCTAGCGAATATCTCGATCAGAGCTTTGCACGTAGCCTTTGCAGTTCGATTTTTCAGAGGCACAACTTCAGGCGTCCTGCTACCAAGGTCTACTACGCTGGGTGTATATTTTTGCACACGTGCTGAGAGTCGGTCCAAGGGCACAATACAGTCAATAAAAACTACCTCAAGTAGATTCTCTGGTCGAGTCGGAGGGGTTATCGGAACGCTGCTAGTTTCCTTACTCTTAGAAAACACCTGATGGGTGTGGGATGACCAACAGTGTTTCTTAATATCCCATACCACAGCCACGCAACGGAACGCGCTCTTTTCGTGCTGCTTTGTCATTTTCGTCGAAAAGTGGCCTCCTCATGGCGAGTCGTCTGGCAACGTAAGCACCCATGACTTGAAAACCCGAGACGAGGTAGGAACAAAAACACACAAACACAAACACGGTATCAGACCGTTTTGAGACCGTGTTTGTGTTAGTCTGTCTTTGTCCCTACCTCGTCTTGGGTTTTCAAGTCATGGATCGTCACCACCAGCTCGCTTGCTACCTAACTTTCCTTTCCTTAACGTAATCACCTCTTTCCAGCGTCCAATTGGCAATACAAGTTGCTTGCAAAAACTTGACCCATTCCTTTGCTGGTGGAATGGAAGACCAATATCTACAAGCATGCCGTGGGTTCCTCCTTTAGCCTGTTTCGATAGCTCCCTCAAAGTTCATGCGTCTCACAATCGACTCTATGGGTGGTTTGCAACTTCCTGTCAAAATGACGTAAGGGAAGAATTGCAATGTCACAGGGATTTCCGCTTGTGGAGATTGCAATCCCCGTGGGAGAAAGCCATTTCACCTAGGGATATTCCACGGACATACGAGTGGCCGGGGTCGGACCTTCCCTAGGATGTCTGTTCACTGGCAACATCTGGATGTAACGCGGAGCTACGTTGATATTGCGGTTCGTGCATGTACGCTATTTCACGTTACCAAAACAAAATGTAGAGACAGTCGATAGTACTACTAAGACCACGAAGCTTTCAAAAGATTAGAGAAAATATGTCCATGAAGCAGTGACGCAAGCAAGCAATACTGCCCCACAACCGTTCGCAACCAAGCTAGACCGCCTTAAAGGGACTGTCGCATCCGGAACCGTGCTTACGAATCCAATACCAATGTGTTCGGTACACTACCACGAGCTATTTGCCAAATTTTCTCCTCCCAAAACTACCGTGGTGATGAGGAATCGAATTTAAAAGATCCGGTTTCGTTTTGATCCTCGAAAGCGCCAGCGCCAACAACATCGCGTGACGCAAGGTGGAATCTGGCTAATCCGCTGTGAAGGACGCTGTCGTCTGCCGCCAAGTCTGGGGCTGCTTTGTTTTTTTCCTGCACGTCGCCCGTATTCACATATGTGACACTTTCTAGTGACGCGGATACTCTTTGTGAATCGGGAGAATCTCTACGCTTGCATCCTTCGCGTGAGATGTCGTTTGGAAACCGACGCAGCGTTCCTGACTCCAGGAAAACTTCCTTCGAAAACCTCGATCTTTGATTTCACACGCCTTGGGTACAGCTACAGCCAGACCCCAGACGAAGCGAAAGTTGGAAGCAGCTACATCACTAGCGGGTATTCAGATGAAGCAAGGAGTGTTCATGCTGTCCGTGTATGCTCCTCGCATTTCACCGATAATGTGTACCTGGATGAGAACATCATGGAAGTGCAACTTGGATTGACACAAAAAAGGAACGAATTGAAACTTGACGCCGTTCCGACAGTGTTCCACGAACAAAGTGAGCCAGCAACTTCGACAGTAAGTCACAATGTCTATGTAGTTTCCCAGTCGGATCTGTCACTCTTGCGCGTGAGCAACTTAGCAGCAAAAGACGAAATCGGTACAACGTAAGGTATTCCTAACCTATGATTAATAACTAGATAAATAAAATACAATGAACAAGTAAAAGAACATGATGTCATTCATATGAACGTGATTGGCTTTTCTTGTTATCGGACGCGTTATCATGAAACTTTCCGTTACTGAACCTGTGACTTTTGTGGAATGTGGTAGACATGATTGGTTTTCATGTGTATTACAGCTGCAGGCAGCTCGACAGGGTCAAGCGCAAGTGGTAGGTATATTACTTAAATACATATAATGTGTTTACAATTTTTGGACACAGAACAATTCGCAAACTATGAACCCCGATCACTAAAAGAAGAACTGACGCTGTTTGTGTGCTGGTGTTAGAAACAGGCACTATATACAAGCAGTGCCTCTGTCCGTAACATAAGCGCCATAAACCAATTCCTAGTTTCCTTTTATCTCGCTGTTTGTGAACTGTTTGTGTGCTGTAAGGCAGCGGTTTTTGCGGTTGTCGTAGCCAACTTGAGGTGCACTTTTGACGTTCTCTTATAGAAGGACCAGGTGCTGCTGATCCAAGTCCCATCCATCCATGAAACGGCATCAAACAATGTACGTGTGTGCACGGCAATTTTGCTGAGACACCTGGTTTTTACACTAATGCCTTTACGACGCCTCTGACAAATTAGGATCTTCCAGAACAGTGCTTTCTTCATCCAAGTTCAAGAAGTAAAGAGAATGACTTCATGGCTTCTACTGACATCTCACAGCTACATGCCAAGACAAAATAACTTGAAAGAAGGAAATGAAAAACAAAGAAAAAAAATGTCATTTTCAGGTCCACCCAAATCTTTGTGCAGAGGCTGACAACAACAACGTTATCGTGAGATGATGAATGATGCAGATGCATAGTTGAGATTAAGCCCTTGTTTCCTTTTTTTGCAATGGTATACATTACTGCTGGTTCAATGTAAAATCATGCACCTACTAGTTATGTAGTGTCAATTCAACAGAAAAGCTGCATGTTCTACGAGGCACTGTCACATAAGCATTGGCCAAATTTGCTGTCCTGTGAGCTTTGATAGGATATGCCGTAGATAGTAAGAGGCCTCTTACTGTAAAAGGGAGGTGCATTATTCGAGTAGTGGGGTCTGAGGCATGAGGGTCATTTCAGGATGTACTAACCCTTCCAAAATTTTACACTTGGTTGTGCCCAGAGATCGATCCAGATCCCCCCCCCCCCAACACCCCGAGTTTTTTTCCTGTGTACCACTGTTATAATGAAACCGTCCAGAAATGTAAAGAACACAGAATTCTAGATTTTCATTGCAATTGAAGTACTTACAAAACTGTCTTTTTGTGTGTGTTTTTTCTTCCTTTTCTTTTTTTTGAGTCCCCGCTTCAGATTCCAAGGGACATTGCCAGTGTGGTGCACGCTGATAACTGTCTGTTCATAGCAAATAATAAATATCTGTGCATGGAGAGTTGGATGTGGACTTGTGCAATGGCTCTTGAATAGACAACACTCAGTCAACACAAAGATTTATTCACATTTGCGTAACTTATTGCCTGTGATTATAATAATTATTATAATACATAGACAAGAGGTAATGCTCTGCCAAGAATCTCTGAAGTTACAGTCTTGAAAGCTGTGTTCAAAACAGTGCAGGTGCTAAAAAAATTGGATCAATGGCAGGTATCAAAATGGGTTTTCCTGTATCAAGGCAGAACAATCTTCCGTGGGAATGACAAATTGTAGACATTCCCAGACAGATGTATCACTTTCTATGATAATGGGGTGTAACTGTACCATTAGTGAGTTATGAAACGATACCTGAAATTATTTGGCGTGTTATATCCCTCACATGCTATAATACTGCCAACGATAAGAAGCATTACACTACCATTAAAAGTATAACTGTCACTTATGGCCAGGTAGTTTATTGCTTCTGCCTATTTCTTTGCACTTCTCGGGATTACTGTGGTAACACAGATTCTGTTTCACACTTCTCAGTTTGAAACTACGCAAGTCTATTATTATGGTGTAGGTGTGAACAGGAAATGAGGCACACTAAAGATGATAGTCCTGATAGGACCGGGATGGAAAAACGTCGGCGAATCATGCGGACGACACACCCAGGTATCTGTCGTCTGTTTCTAGGTCCAAGGGATCTCCAATCTCCGCACAATAAGCAGTGAACCTGACGTAGGTGTAAAAAGAAAGGACACTTTCCTAAACACGTAGCACAGTTAATTTCCTGATAATCATTCTAATTCTAACCCGGCCCTTGAGTTGCACAGTTGGTTAGAGCCTTCGTAACTTTCATGGGGCATTCGTCGTGTGTGCAAACGTCGACGACAATTACGAAAATAAGGATTGCTCAACGTGCCTATTTATCGTGGGTACAGTACGCGAAGACTGTGATAGTCGCTGCATTACTGCGGTGGATACACCACCAGAAGTTCTGGCCGAAGACAGAGAGCTGAGAACAAAGTGTGATGCGTGCTTACACTGTACTTCACCGTCATTACACAACTCTGCCACTTCTCCAGCACTGCAGCATATAGGTACTCATCCGGTTCCTGGGGAGCACAGACGCCGCACAAATGCTTGGATTGTTTCCTGCGTCGTAGTGAATGTCACGGGTTAAGTGTTGAGCACTCCGATCATGAACGTACCTAAAGCAGTGGTCCTGAGGCTCGTTCTGTTGCGCTAACGCAGCTGCGGCACGTACATCACCAGTTACTTGCAGAAGAAGCGGATCCGTCGCATATGGGCCGTCATTAAACATGTATATTCGTCACGGGATCTATTACTAAAGGCATTTGAACAGCACGATTCACCACTTCCGCGTTCCGAGTCCGCCATCTCCGTATGTGCCTTCGCCTTCGTCTCCCTGACCTTGCTCATGCAAGCTGCAAGCCGCGGGGACTCCTCTGGCTCGCCGCGTTCTAATTGGTCAGATTCCATGTGACGTAGCTAAAGATTCTCAGCAGGGAGTTCCGCTTGACGCCCGCATCCGTCGTCTGCTGTAGCGCCGCTTACACACGAATTATGCAAAAAGTATTCCGTCGATCGGGATGGGACTTTCCGAGTCATGGTCAGTGAAGGACGGGGAATCTAATTTCACTGTGGTTTCGGAATCGATCTGTGGTCGATGCGACTGTCCCTTTAACAGGAGAGGAGGCGGACTCCTGCCCCCTCCTCGCGTAAGTACGTGGATTTGAAGGGAGACCTGATACAAGGACGACTAGTTCAGAAGCTTCCGCGATTTCAAGAGTTCTGCTCGGTTCCGATAAAAAAAAAAAAAAAGGGTGAGGTGTCTAAAGTTACTTCGATTACACACAAAAACGTAATTAAAGTAAGAAAATTGGTGGAGTATTAATCCACCATCAGCTTAACGTCTGTGTTCGATTCAGTCGTTCGACCGAAAGTTAAACTTTGGCACTGCTAAAACTCTCGCGTATCTCCCTTTCCCGCAAGAAATGCTCCGTATAACATCTCGTCAGGGACGTGATTTGTACAATCCTCGAAAGAACTGACATGGGACATCCAAATAGTGACGTCCATTTATGATGCACACAAGGATATCCGGTGGACATCAATTTCCGTATATGGACATTGGGATCTATTTAGAACATCCACAGGATAAAGTGTTCTGTCTGGGTGTAGTCCAGAAGTTATATAGCACCCGTATCGGAACATGCTCACGAAGACCTGATGCCTCTGTACTGGCTGGTCTTCTGGTGGCAGGTGTGACCTTCGCCATCAGAAGCGCACTTTTATTACACTACCTGTCAGAGTACTTTTTTGGAATGTAATAAAATACGTTCACAGCTGGAGTATTATGTTTCCATAATTTATTTCGTATTCTACGTCATAACATGTTATAATACAAATCACAAATACACACACCTAAAAAGTATTTGAAAAAAAAAACATACTGCCTTCCCCTGTGTGAAACATACCACGTATTATTCGGCAAAACGTCCACAGTATAGTGTTCGAAAGCGACAAGGAAGAAAATATTGTCTCAAACCTGTATGACAGGAACTATAATATGCGAAGATAGGAATAGAACGCAAGCCAGTGGGTATACATTGGAAAAAGCATTATCTGAGTTTTGGGAATACAATTATACAAAGAGCACATCACTGAATAATATGATACCATAATATAAAGGGCTTTTGCGGAAAACACTTGAAGCAAATCACACAGGTCATTTGGCTTTGTATTCAAATGCACGCGAGCAACGTTTTTGAAACCAAATGAAATATATTCTGCCTTGAAGCACATGGATATGTTACGCTAAAACACAACCTAAGAACCTAACTGTCAGTTCCGTATTCGTATAGTTATAGAAAGGAACAAACTATTGAAAAACAAACAGCGTGGAGTTTGGGCTGCATCGCTAATCTGTCGGTCGCTAAGAGGAGTTCATCTTACGGATTATCAAACGGTTGTCCGACTTGCCGCAGCAATGCTTCAACCTCGTTCCGAAGCCTCTTCACTTCCTCGTCTCGAATTCTGAGCTCTTTCTGGTGTACTTCCTCTTGTTTTTGTCGTTCTTGTTTCTCACGATTGCACTCTTCACGCACCTGGCGGATTTCCACTTCCAGGCTGTTCACTTGCACCTTCATCTCATGCATACAAAACGTGTGTTCCTCGAGCGTCATATGACGTTCCATTTCGTCATCGCCTGCCTTGAATGTACATCCCAAAGAGGCCATCTTGCAAAGCTTGGGTGTTTTGCGGCAACCGGCGCCATGTTCCTCTAAGCCGCCTCGTCTGATGTTCTCTTGGTTGCAGTACTGACACGTGACAGGGTAATCCTGACAGTCCCTGAAGTGATTCCCGATCTCGCAGACGAAATAGTTTCTGTGGCAGAAACGGCATTCCTTAGTACGTCTGGGACATTCCTCCGTCAAGTGTCTTGGCAAGTCGGTGTTAGAGATAATGGAAAAACACTCGTTGGGACATTGCGTGGGGCGTCTAGGGCAGGTCCGGAGGTGGTCCACGCAGTTGCGAGCGATACCAGTCTGATATTTACAACCAAATTTTGAACCAGGGCACAGCAAGAGGTCTCCAGGAGGACGTTGTTCGTTAGTGAGCAAGCAGCTCCTGCAGATGAAGTCTTCGGCGGTGATGGACCTCCAGAGGTCGATGAAGGAACCTCCGCAATCTTGACAAATCTCCTCCGATACCAAAGACGGTGGAGGGGTGGAACGTACGGCGGACATTACAGCTGGGTGCAGTAATCTGACGGTATGCAACTTCAAGCAATGAGACGCAAGTGAACGTCTGGTTTCGACAATAAGAGCTAGAACTGGCTTCAAAGCAGCAGATACACGATATCGTATCAGTCGCTATGACAACGGATGGATTGCAGATATAGAGTGAAGGGACGAGCCAGTAAGGGGGAGAGAACGTCTTTACTGGTCAAAGGCCGAACGTAGAAGAAGGAACCGCAGTCAAGTCTCGCGCCTCTGTGCCGCAGGACGTCTTCTTCCTCTACACCACTCTCCCTCCCCCCTTTGAGTCCGGAAGCGCACTCTCTTAGGAGAAGAGGGCGCAGCAGGGGGCGGAGGAAGGAGGCCAGGATCGGTGTCCGTAAATACAAAGGCGGGCTTGAGGCGATCTAAGGTGACTGTGTCCAGGCGATCGCCGATTTTAAGTTTGAAGGTGGCCGGCCCACGCTCGATCACTTCATATGGTCCGTCGTAAGGCCGCTGCAGAGGCTTTCGGACAGCGTCATGGCGCAGGAAGACAAACTTGGTAGTCTGTAGTTCCTTGGGGATATATGTGGGTCTGGACGCGGAGGCCCTCGTAGCGGTGGGGCGGAGCTGTGCCATGCTTCGTCGCATGCGCTCGACGAATTCGACGGTGGGTTCAGCGTCGTGGGGTGAGGATGCAAAGAAATCTCCTGGTAAGCGCAGGGTGGTACCATAGAGCAGCTCCGCAGCGGTGCATCCTAGGTCATCGCGGATGACGGATCGGAGGCCAAGCAGAATAAATGGCAAATGCTCAGTCCAGTCGTTTGGTGACGGATAGGATCGGAGAGCGGCCTTAAGTTGGCGGTGGCATCGTTCCACGAGTCCGTTCGCTGCGGGGTGGTACGCAGTCGTCCTGATATGCTTGGAGCCCAGAAGTCCGGTAGTCTGCCGGGCGCGGAGATGGCGGCTATGGGAGAAGCGGAGGCGTCGCCATGATCCGAGGCAGACTGCCGTTGTGACGTAGCACTCGGGTCCATGTCCGGTGCTGTAGAGCTAGGAGTAGTGGTGTTCTGTCCGGGTCACCAACTTGAAGGGACGAGCCAGTAAGGGGGAGAGAACGTCTTTACTGGTCAAAGGCCGAACGTAGAAGAAGGAACCGCAGTCAAGTCTCGCGCCTCTGTGCCGCAGGACGTCTTCTTCCTCTACAAGAGCATTGATGACAAAACCAAGCGTACACAAATATAACAAAGCCTTCACACCTATCACACACCTGAACAGGATAGCAAACGAAGGAATGCTACAAGTGGTCTAGTCTACGCCGGAGAAATTGATAAGGCGTGTCGCAAAGTCAAGTAGGTAAGGTAGGCTGTGACAAAACGACACAATGATGCCTACGTGGAATGCTGCCAAGATATACTGCATCTGTAGCAACGGTCGCCTAAGTTGTGGGACGTGTGTATCGTACTCTTGCGTCCTTTGTTGTTGCTTTATGGAAAGTAGAAGAACCCTCGTTGTGAGAAAGTTAACCCCAAAAAGCACATGAAGCTTCGCTGCACGGTAGATTGTTTGCGGATTCTGGACAAATCTCACTATCTTCGTCAGTCAATTGTTATGGAGTGACTTTCGTTGCACAAAAACATCAACACACACACACTCACACATATCGTTCGGAATCCCGGGCCGTTTTTACAATTCCGGAATTTTGGGATTTCTAAATGTGGATCCCGGGATGGGAACGGGATTATTTGCAGCTACTCCCAGAATTCCGTATACATATGTATCCACCTGCACATCCATCATACTATCACAAATCGCGACACAGCGCGCTTTTCCTGTCATCCCCGCGGAACATTTTAGTGGAAGAAAACACACACACACGCAAAACAGCTACCAGGGCAAAAGTTTCGCCGTGTATTATATAGAAATATGCGCAGGAATATCGAACTTGCGTCGGAATGCGTCTCTTCTTTGCGTCTCTTGTGGCTGCGCCGCTGCGGCCCAGCATATTTCCCGCGGTTACACTCTTAAACCCGTACCTTTTATTGTAACTTTTAGAAACATGTAACTTCTGTATAGACGTAGATTTCGAGATTTCTTATAGGTTACAGCACTGTAACGTATATTTAGAGGTTAAAAGCGACCAAGGTCATGTCTTTACAACACGAATAGAAGTTACATCTCGGAAAAAACAAAAACAGCTTGTTGTAACTTATAAATGTACCCTCTACTCCGACACTGTAACTTCTAAGCGAAATCTCCAACGATAATCTCTTTGTTAGTTTCTTATCGTTTGTTTTCCTTTTGTTTTTCAGCATAATGCCGCGTTTCAGCCTCCCATTCGAGACGACAGTTGCGAATCTACGCTGTTATTTCTTATCTGTTTCAGCGTCACCTATACGTCAACTACATGTTATCAATGCTGTATGAACACAGATTATAAGTTCGCAGTCTGAAATACAGATAGTATGTTTCTTTTTAAAGGGTGGAAAACAATTGTCAATGCCGCAACCACCAAGATTTCCGATTTCGCTGCGTAGCCGAGCCTGGTCTAGGTCTATCCACACTGAGAGCGGTTTCCTTGAAACGCTTAACGCTCGTCGTCCGTCCGTTAACAAGTGTAATCTGTTTTAATCAGTGGTTTTCCTCGCGTTTATCATAGTATCGTCAGGAACACCGGAAAAGCTAGATGTCGCTAGCAAACAAGTATATTTTCGGTGTTCTGAGGGGAAAGTGTAGTCAGTGCGAAGATTGCAAAGAATATATAACCGAAAACGAACGTCAGCACCGCAGCCCTAATTCACACACTTCATACACTGGGTAAGTGTACATTTTGTGCTAGGTACGTGCGTTATTTTGATAGCAAGAGCTCTTAGCGCATGTTTGTTGTGATTATGGCAAGCGTTTTGCGGCCCTGCATATGAACGCCACTTACGCTTGCTACTTTTCTGCTCTTACTTGGTCGCCAAGTCAATACACCGGCGTGCACTTTGCGAGCTGCGGATATATGCATCGAGATATATAATTCGCAGCTTCCTACTTGTTGTATTCTTACGACATTCTAAGACTCAATCGCGGAGTGAACGCCTTCCCGCATTTATGCTGATTTGTACCTTGTGCTTTGTACGGATTTGAATGGTTCCGTAAATGTTACTCTCATTGGCCAAACTTTTGTTCCCAGGATCCCACATGCAGGTTCACACACCGTCACCAGCGCAATGCAGTACCTCACAAACTCGTCCCAGAGCGCCTCCAACGCTGATAACGCAGTAATGTAGTGTCTCCTGCGTTACTGTACACTCATATTCCTCAAGGTTGTGTGCGTTTTATGTAATACTGTATTGCCATTTGTGCTCGCCTCTGCCACACGAATGTGGAATAAATTTGTTTCTGCTGCAATTCTCCATTTCGTAGGGTGTGTTCAGCTTAGCAAACATAGGTCAGTTGTTTTGACTCGCTAGCTTCCTCGCACTTTTATGCATTGCTTCTCACTTAGAAGATAGTTCTTTTTTCCACATACATGGTAAAGCGACCATGGTTTCTCCTCACATCAGAATCGCACTTGTGCACAATGTGTCACCTGTCGACAGACTTCTGTTTTTGTAATATACATATGTTCAAGATCTCCTTTTCTGCTGGTTCATTTTGGTACCTTGGTGTGTTCTGTAAATGTCTGTCGATATCCCACGCACAGGGTGTTTGTTTTTATTCGCATCACACCAGCGCTCATTTGACAGATGGGTTATGTTAATTTTCGCAAATTAACCCATCCGTAGTTGCAAACATTTCCGACATTTCCTGACGCATGTGTTTGTAACTACGGATCGACTAATTAGCAAAAATCACATACCCCACCTGCCAAATGAGCGCTACTCTGTTGCGAATAAAAATGAACATCCTGTATAAAAAGCCGCACGTTGGCGTAACCTTTACGGGCAGGTGCTGGATTGAAGGCCGTAACCTCTAATTAGTGGGTTTCCTTGTAACTTTTATAAAAGGGGTCGCTCAGAGTACCTGGTAGCTTCTGAAATAGAGGGTAAAATATTGCGATTTTTTACCCTTTACTAAAGGGTACGGAGTTAAGAGTGTAGCAGTGCACGAGAAGACATGACGTTCATCACTTATACTAAGGCTCGCCTGTTTTTCAAGCTTGTCTGTTTGCAGGTACACTGTCAATAAAGGGTTATTTTTATTACTAAAGCCACTGCTAAAAGCAATGGCGTTTTACGAATATCCCGCTGGAGTATTCTGAGGACTGGTGCGTTTTGCTCTCCTCCCCTTTTACTCATCCACACTAATTTGTGTGTTCTGGTCTGGATCATCCCAATCTAGTTTTCTCAAAAGGCTGTTTCCTTTTCTTTCTTCTCACTTTCAAACATACGTATTCATGCAGATTAAAATAACGAAAAAGAGAAATTCAGTAGAGAGAGATTCCGCAATGCTTTGTGTGACCTTATGCATCGGAAGACTGACGATTTCGTAGGAGTTTTAATGAAACTCGAGGGCTGTTCTTGGCTAGAGCTTGCGTGGTTCACATAAGGCGACAGGTAACGTGTTTGTCATGTGTCGTGGACGATGAGGTTGGTTCGGTTTCGGATTGCAAATTATTTTTTTTGGGGGGGGGGGGGGGCATTTGGCCTGACGTTCCGGCACCTCGTGAATTCAAGCTATGGCTCTCAGATCTTCACTGCGTCATTTTTGACTGGGAACGCTTTTAATTACAGCCTTTGTCAACACAGAGGTGAAAATATAACTTTTACATGCAAAAATATATGTAAAATCTAAAGATTCCAAAATATATTGTATTATCTATGATGTGACCCCTCTTGGAGCAACAGCAATATGTACTTGAAGCAAACAAGATCCTACTGAAGACTGGGAGGTGGTGGGTTCCAATCCTACATTCTAAATCTTGTGACGGCCACGTACCAGTTAAAAACCTTCCCTCAGACAGCACAGCCGGTACACTGCCGTAACCGTCTGGAAACAGCCAAATAGCAAGCACAGCGATCCCCACCGAGGAATTTCAGCAGGTACAAACCCCCCAGTCAACACACATGGTTGACAGAATGTAAAATCCGCGTTGAATATCGTTGAACAATGTGAAACGTGAATTGCGAACATGAATTTCACGCAGATTTCACGTAAAATTTCAACATGCGAATTGTAATGCACGAATTCAACGCGGATTCAACACTCATACACCAACAGTGGAATCGAGCACGTTATGACAGCGTTGATACTTACGCTGGAATTTAACGTAACCGAAAACGTAGAACGAACAACGTTGTTTCTGCACAAGTTTTACTTCAGGATTTCACAAGCAAAGTGTACACGCAGAAATCACGTTGATTTATCATACGTAAAGCAACTGCATTATCCTAATCCAATCCCATCCACGATCCAATTCAAGTTCGTTCCTTTCAAAGCGAGGATTGGGGAAGCCGCACCAGACGCCATTCTCCTCAGATCGTAACCGCCATTAGCTCATGTTGGCGTTTCAAGTTTATTTCGCTTTTGCGGCTCCTTCTTCCTTGTTTCGTGGCTTGTTTTGGTTTCAAACCGGGTTGTGCTCTGTGATATCGGTAAGCACAGGTTTCGCTCACACTGCTGGGATGTACGAGTTGGTCATGACGGTTACGACGGGCTCTCTCTAGTACCACGAAGCTGGCTTAGAGATTACCACCGCTGCTTGCAAGTACAGTTTGTGCGGTTTATGTGTGATTCGTGGAAAGCGCAGATATGTGCACGTCGGATTTGAGTTCATAATTGTGTTAACATTTGTAGAGCGTGCAAATAGGGCACTATTACATGGTGGGCTCTCGAATTGTTTTTCAGCGTTGTTGGCCGTTTCAAATTTGTTCGTGTGGTAATTATTGTCAGTTGTATTTCAGGACAGAGGGCGATGCGTGAATGGAATGCAGATACTGAGCAAAGGGCGAGCCTGTACACAGATGTAACGTAAGTTTTCCCTTAGCTGTTCGAATTGATCTTTTGCGTTGTTTGTGTTCCCTTTTATGCAGGCGTAGTCGCAAAGAAAGAAGACAGCCTGGATGACGAAACGGCGTGGCTTCTCGAGAGGTTCTAGTGCCTTTCAATAACAGTCCTTATTGTTCACGAGAGAGAGTATGGAAAAATGTATCAGTCCTAATAAAATGCAAGGAGAATAAAACTTTACGGCAAGCATATATTTATGTCATTATTTATGACTATTATGAGGACATTTATGCTGATTTGTCAAATAAAAGCATCAAGAAATAGCATGTATCGAATACTAATTAAAAATGTAGTTGCGTTTAATTTGCATTTTCATCGCACGTTAATTCTACGTTGTTAGTTTGCTGTTAATTATTCCACTTTTTCAACATTAGTATACGTTGAATTAACGCGTAAACTACGTTCCAGTGACGTGGAATACGCGTTCTGGTCGCTGTTAATTTAACCCGTTTCTGGCTGTGACATTAGCCAGGTTGAATCAACGTTAGTCGTCAACGTTGATCCTGCATTCACATGGTTGATTTTCAACGTGTTTTCAGCGTTGAATTTGCAATGTTGTGTTGACTGGGCCGTCACGTTGGCATGTAACTGCTTTGTGCCTGCTGAATAATTGGTGTGCCTCATGAGCAGTGTAATCATGTGCTCGTTGAAGAATGCGTGTGCCGGCTGAATATGTGTGCCTTCGTTGGAGCTCACTACGTTGCTCCGCGCTCCGCCGTTGAGGAGTGACATGGCACCGCGTATTCTTCCGCTGAGCGTTCCACCCCACCCTGTTTCCTCGCCCGTTGCCTGCGCTGCACCTTCGCTTTAGACAAGGATGACAACCGTGCTTTTGAGTACAGGCTTAATGTTTGCTTAAGGTAAGTCAACCTAGCTGTCATGCATCGTACGACGCCTGCGTTATACTTAACCATCGAAGTACATTCTGTTGTAGACGGTGGACGCATTGCAAATGGCGGCGGGAGAGGATCGGCTACATGGGTGAAGCGACGATGTACATTACAAGTGAGGCTAATGGTATTCTTTCGTTATAGGTAACCGTAGCACTGTATCGATTGCAAGGACGTGAGTTACGATATGGTGTACTATTCCATCATTCACGTTGTAACAATACCACCGTGGTATTCACTTCGTTTTTTTTTACAAGTTGTTTCCTGTGTCAACGGTCACACATAACACCATGTGAAGCTTACACCGAAAGGGTGTCAGCCAGAGGACAAGCCTTGTACACCCAAAAGGTGTAATAAAATATACTGTGCGGACGGCGACTTCACAACGACTTCACGAACTGGGATAGGAGTGCTACCTCAAGAAGGTACTCAGCTTGGAAAACAAAAATAGTGGTGTATAACTCAACCTCAACAGCTGCGCTCAAATTTCGCATTACCGGATATCGTAGTCATCCAGTATTTTTTTATATTTTCATCGGACTATAGTTATTATTATTACGGCCCGTTTGCCGAATATATATTTGGTTAGAGGCAGATATAAAAAAGGGAGGGAGCGTGAGGTTAGAGAAGCCTTACTGATAGTGGTAGCGGGGGACACGTGTGTCAGCCAGAAAGGATTGCGTCGACAGGAATTGAGAGGGAGCGCTTGCTGCGGGGGTAAAAATAGCGGTTTCAAATGTGTCTGCAATAAAGTGTTGACAAGTACAGTTCTGTTTTGTGTGTGTTTTCCTGATTGTCCGGGTTTTTAGCCCTTTTCGGACAGTGCAAGTCTTACACCTACACGCCCAAATGGATGTTTTGGTGAACCTCGCTCTATCGTTGGATTGTTAATTTTTTGAGATTCCTAATAAAATTTTGTGACACGTTATGGTGGAAAAACCCGTGCTCTCAAAGTGAAACAACGTTCGCTGGTTTCTAAGCTTCCGCATAGTTTTCGAATAGGTGCTAAAATAACAAAAACACGGATTGATGACCAGTACATAATGCATGGGTAAGGAACTAGAATAACGAAAGGTTCTGCCAAATGGCTGATAATTTTACGCACTTGTACGCTGACTTGTGCCCGTTACTCGAAAAATGTAATTGATTACCGTTACTTGTACAGAAAAGTAATTGATTGCCGTTACCAGTTACAGGACTCCAAATGTAATTGAGTAACGAGTAGAAAAGTAACGCCTTACTCCTGTCGTTACTGTGCATCCACGCAAACTATACCCGTCTGCGTGTGCCTCAGCAAAAAAAAAAAAAAAAAAAAGAAAAGTTCAACAGCAGAACAGCTGAAATACCCCTGAAAATAAAAACGCATAGGACACAAAGATCTGTGCGTCCACTATATTTATCGCCTGGAACGATGCTGAGTGAGTTGATGTGAGTGAGCGAGGATGTTGCCGTGGAACGTCCCCTTGACTCACTAAACCTCCAAAGCTATATACCGCAAAGGTACCACCACATTGGTGTAGGAAGAGATTAGGGAGAGAGACCCTGAAATTCCAGAACAAAGGCTGACCGCACGAGGATCTTGAGTTAGTCATACGTTAGTCTCTGCCGGCAAAGTAATCAATTACTGAGTAATCGATTACTCAGGAAAGTAATTTATTACTCGAAAAATTACTTTGGCATTAAAGTAACTGGTTACTCGAAATAGTACTCAAACAGTAATTGATTACAAGTAGCGCAATTACTAGTAACGCGTTACGCACAAGTCCGCTATTTAACCCGTCATACTAAATTCAGGTACAGTGAACTCGCGTTTATCCGGACGGCTGCGTTTCCTGTGAAAATGTCCGGATAGCGGGGAAACCGGATAGGTGAAACACGAAAATCCAGAGTGATCCTAAAAGGACATCTTTATTGACCATTACAAAGAAAATTGTGTTGACTGAAAGCAACTGAAAGCGCTGTTCTCAGTGCCGGCCACGCTTTTTCTACCGTCACAGCTGGTGCATCCCCGCTTTCATCAGCAGATTCTTCTTGAACAGTATTGAAAGCGACGACACTGGCGATGTCGACATCTGTGACTGCAGCACAGGGGTCCTCGTTGCGGACCTTCTCAGTCTGAAACGACCAGACTGCTCAGTGGATTACTTTTGTGTAACGGGCAAAGTCGGAATGGGAGAAAAATGCTTCCTAGCAGCACCCTCTTTGTGTCAGTAAAAGGAGGCCACGACCAGGGTTCTCGACCTCGCTTGGCTAGGTGTGGGCCAAGTGTCCTTCCTGAACAATGACTGGACAACTGAATACGATTGTTGGGTACTAGTCACTTCTGTTCCCTGGAATCCTCGTACGAGTCCGGAAGCTGACGTCTGGATAAACGAGGGCGAAATACATGGCGAGAAATTTGTCCCCATGCTTTCTGTACGCATAGCGCAGGATCCGGATAAGTGAAGTCCGAATAAACGCACGTCGACTGTACTAAGAACCGAGACGAAGAGCAATCCTGGTTCGAAATATCGGCGGCTCTCGTCCTGATGCACTTCCCTTCACATGTACCTATCGATTCGCAGGATTTTCTACGCTTCTAAGCACTAAGAGCAAGTACTGGCATAGTTGGTGATTCGTCAATAAAATCAAATAATTGCAAAACATTGGTTTCTGTGATGTTTCTTTTGTTGTTCTTTGCGATTTAAGATCCTAATGCGAAAGGTTTACGATGTATGATATTACATTCACAGTTGCTTTCTACCGCAAATGATAATAGCACGATATATAGTGGCACATGAATGGCGGACCTAACTGCATACTCATACGGTTGCTATTGGTGAAATGAGAACGTGTCTTGCACCAAAAGGGGATATGAGTAGAGCAAACACCGGGAGAAAATTCCGTTGACATGTTCTCCAAATTTCCCAACGAGGGTGCCCTGATAAAAAGCCCAAGCATCAATGCACGGGTGCATCCAGAGCGAATAACAAACGTAGAACTAATCGCGACGAGCTATGTGAAGTTCTCTTGCAAAGCAGGTATACCGCATTACAAGCAACGGCACATAAAGCCACGCGTCAGCTGTGCTTGGCTGTAGGTCGTCGTCCCAGCCTATCTGCGGTATACTCGTTGCTATAACGACTGATACGGTATCTTGTAGCCAACGCTCAGGTGCCACTTTCAGCTGCTATTGTTGAGATCAGACGTTCACTTGCGACTCATTGCTTCAAGTTGCATCCCGTGAAGTCTGGTAGCTTGCAGAATGCTCGCCGTACGCTGTACCTCACCATCGTCGCTAGATTCCACAGACCCACCCTTGCTGCATCCCGTAGATACCTGTGCAAGTTGCGGACGTTCATCAATCGACGTATGGATGTCCACGACCTACAATACTAGCACCTGCAAGAAGTGTCTGCTCGATAAGGAACATCTTCCACTTGACGACATCTTGCTTTGTCCCGGTTCAAGGTTTGGCTGCAAATATCAGGCGAGCATCGCTCGTGAGTGCGCCGTCCATCTCCGTACCTGCCCTCGACGCCCGACGCAATGTCCCAACGAGTGCTCTTCTATTGTCCCAATGTGCACCTGCCTAAACACCTGAAGGATGAATGTGTGAGACGTACGCAGGAATGCCGTTTCTGCCATGGGAACTATTTCGTTTCCGAGATCGGGAATCATTTTAAGAACTGTGCGGAATACCCAGTCACGTGTCGGTTCTGCAACCAAGAGAACATTCGACGTGGCAAGTTGGACGAACATGGCGCCGGTTGCCGTAAGACACCGAAGCTTTGCAAAATGGCCTCTTTGGGATGTACATTCGAGGCAGGCGATGACGAAATGCAACATCACATGACGCTGGAAAAGCATGCTTTTTTCATTCATGAGTCAAAGATGCAAGTGAATAGCCTAGAGGCTGAAGTGCGTAGATTGCGTGAAGAGCGTAACCGAGAAAAACTAGAACAGCAAAAAGCCCAGGAAAATATGCGGAAGGAAAAAGAGATTAGCGATAAAGAGGTGCAGAATCTTCTGACCCAAATACAAGCATTGAAGGCACAATTCGGTGGAACATTAGAATGAAAACTCGTGAAGTATCGGGGTCTCGCGAGGGATGTTATCCGTACAAGTCATGAATGTCCGCCTCTTCTGTAACCAATTATTTTTCTGGACAATAGGTGGTGTTGATGGTGAAAGGGTGTGCAATAAGAAGCAGCCACATCGACTGTGGAGGCAACGGCCATGGTTACAAGAATTGATTGCTTTCGTTTCGTCGCTCAACGGACTCCTACCTGCACTTCTGTAGTAAATACCTTAGACGTCTTTCAAGTGGCCGCTGTCTCACCTAATGTGATAAAAAATCGTATTACAAAAATCTATGTGTATCTCGTTTATCTCGGGAGAGATTTCGCCATTACGTTTGAGCTCTTTTATGAAATTTAACTAGCGAGAAATTGAATTTTCCCTGTTGATGTCCGAACTTTCTCATGTCGTCCTGTCGTTTTTTTTAACACACAAACAGAAGGCGCACGTCGGATGTACCCATTGTGTTGCAAAGTGGCGTGCATACTACTTTGGTAATATGCTATGGCAGTACGTATGTGCGCATGAGAGAAAGAAAGGGCTGGTGGTGATGGTGAAAGGCCTCGCCGTTGTCGGCCTCACTGAGGTGGGAACGTCACGAATAACGCTCTCGGGGGAATGTGCGTCCTGGGCCGGCTTCTCAAGGAGCTGTGCCGACATACGTCCGACAGCGGCTAAGGAAAAAGTCCAGACAGCACATGGCCTCACGTGTAGCTGTTGTGGTACCCTATTTGACGGCAACCCAGTGAGACCCTTCTATGCACGAGGGG
Organism: Ornithodoros turicata; assembly: GCF_037126465.1. Lineage (NCBI taxonomy): Eukaryota > Metazoa > Arthropoda > Arachnida > Ixodida > Argasidae > Ornithodoros > Ornithodoros turicata. The sequence goes on along the minus strand of NC_088201.1, from coordinate 159,369,215 downwards.
AAAGGGAAAAAGCTGAGGGGTTGCGAGAAAAGCTGACTAACTTGCATACCGTATAGTTAAAGAGATACTGCGAAAAACGTCCTTTTGAGCCGTATACATTTTTACAACTTATAAACATAATCTTCACATGCAGCCTTATACACTCTTAGAAATGAACTTCACCGCATAGCACGTTTCTAGCCAACCATCATCTCGATTGATATCGTTATCTGCCCTGACTGGTTGAAAACGGGAGGCGTACGCTTTTTTTTTCTTTTTTTGTGACGCTTATGCCGTTAACCGTGTATTCACACGAGCGTGTCTTCTGACGGCGCAGTAACTAAAGGAGAGAGAGGGTAAATAATAAGGCACTGAGGCTACGCCCCTCTGGAATGCCTACACATCGTGTTCCAATATGCTGTCAGCTCAGATGCCGGGGACAGCGTTCGCGCTGTGGTTGAAGGTCGCAGCATTAATTTTATGTGCACGGCGCTTGATACGCAATGGATGGAAGAAAGCGAAAATTGGTGGCTCTTGCTGTTCTCATTGACGACAGTGAACATTGCCATGAAGATAAGCGGTTACAGGCACATCCTCACAGAAAACAATACAGAGGAAGATATGGACGAAAAGAATGGGTGTTGAGGAAAGAGCATGGTCTCCTAAATAGCCTTCTACGGGAGCTACGACACGAGGACCCATGCACTCTACAAACAGAACTTCACCGCATAGCACGCTGGGCGCCAACCATTGCGAATAATAGTAAGGTCGCTTTTCCGAGCTACCGATTGCGCGTGACCGACACTGTCGGCAGGCGAGGATCGCTCGCTCTCGATCGACGTTGCGGGAACGACACATGTAACTTTTGATAATCCGACGGCGCGGCGAGCTTGAATCGCGAGGTGCACTGCACGAGCTAGCGAGTTGTTTGCAACCGATGGCACGTGATGCGTGATGTCACGTAACGACGGCACCAACCATTTTGTATTTCCTTGTCTTCTAAACGTGTCGCTTGTGAACGACGCTATCGGCTGAGTGTCGGTGCACGAGCGACTGCTCAGACTCAGTCGTATGGTCTGTCGATTAGCGACAGCATTTAACGGAGATGGCTGCAAGTTACTTCGCGTGGCTGCTATCGAGGCCAACGCGGTCGAAACCTATGTACACGTCGACCTGCCTTCATCGCTCTGTGAGGCAGAAGTGGCCTCGGGAGGTGCCATATAAATGACCGTTGATGCGGACTCCAAGGCCGGCAGTGCCCGTATCCCGAGTCTCCTGCATCCCGGTCGTCGCCACTTGCCCTATCACAGAGGCGAGCCGCTCTTCCAGCTCAGAGAGCGATTCTTTCGGAGGGAGGACCTCCTCCCGTCCCCGCGTGTGGTGTAAGATGTGAGCTGCCTTGGCTTTGGTGGCGCTTTTCCAGTCGGCCCACGTCTAAAAGTTCCCATTGAACACAACTTCAATCAAGCAGTGGGATATTGACACAACAACAACATATATATCCTGATGATGAAGGGGGGGGGGGTTTCCACTCTAGGAGTGGAACGCTACCCATAGCTAAGGGGGCTAATATGAGTGGTGACAATGATGAGTGATGACGACGAGAGATGACGGGAATGATCGGAGCGGCGATGGCGATGATGAACGTGATCGGTGATGGTGGTAATGTCCGAGAGCACTGCTGGAGTCATAATGAGTTCTTTAGGCCTGTCGCCTCAAAAGAGCCAACTACATGACGTAAGGCCGCCCTGGAGTGGGCCGCGGTGTCCCAAGGGCCGAGGACGGGGATATTGCAGTCGTCACTGCTGCCGCCAATTTTGAGATTTTTGGTGGTGTTTCGTATCTGATACTAATTTACGCACTTTTCTCCACCTACGTACGGATAGTAGCATACGGAAGCGTGTTCCGGAACTGTTATGTCGTGTTCCGGTCATGTTCACAGTCGTTCATAATGTACGCCGGCAAATTTTCTCCGCAGAAATCCACTTGGTTCACTCAGAAACGATTTTTAAATGTTCGCGCTTCCTGCGCGCACGGCAATTCCCGCAAGGCGTCGACACTGGATGACGTCACCCGGATAAGCCAACCATCAGTAGGCGCTCCTTTCCGCCGGAGTTCGGTGTGTGTCTGAGCGTGCGTCTGACCCTTTTTCTTGTTGTCTTGTCGCGTTTGCTTTGAAGTACTTTGAACCACATCGTGCACCCTAGGATTTCACGCCGTTGACGTGCGATGTCACAGCCAGGAAACCGGTGCTACGTGCCCGGGTGCACAAAGACTTATAACGCGAATCCCGAGCTTACATTTCACCGACCTCGCAATGGCGAGACGAAACGAAAGTGGGAGGCAGCGATCGCCTGGCCCAAGGATTGAATGTTTCACGCGTCTGTTCCTGTCATTTCGCCGACGAAGCCTATTTTGATGAAGATGTATTGCAAGTTCGGCTCGCGCTACGGCAGAAACGGAAGCGGCTGAAGATTGACGCCGTGCCTACCATATTCGATCAGGAACAAGGGCAGGAACCAGTAACGGAGGTAAGTGACAATCCTGCGTGGTCGCAGCTACGCTGCGATGAAAACTATCAGTTGTCACAGTAAACATCATCGCGAACACCTGGTCTCGCCGCCGATTGTAACGTCACAGTCACACCGGCTACTAATGTACACAAATTATTACAATGATTGCAGTATCCTGACGCAATAGCACGCGTACACTCGAGAAAAAAGATTGGTGTGTTGTTGCTGTGCTAATGGCCGCCTGTATTATGCAGGAGTAACGTAGCACGCCCACCTGACAGCGTTATTCTAATGTTATTGCAACTAGTGGATGTTTCTGCAGTTCATAGTGTAAGCCTGATGGCAGCATCCAGGGATGTGAAAACATCACAATCTGTCTTTGGCTACGTCCGAGACACAGCACGTTGCATGAGTATTCTACTGCAGCCTTGTTGCTAATTTCTGGCTCTATTTCAGGCGGCAGCAAGCCCGTCAACGGGATCAACTGGATTTGGTATGTTTTGTCAAGCCACGAAAAAATTGCAGTTCTTTTTGCACGTCCCACAAAATAATGGATATGTACGAGCACTGAAAATTATCGAGTTCTGTGAAAGGAATCTTGTGTGATGCGGCTGCCAGTGTTTATAACGTAATGTGGACAGGAAAATAACTGTGCCAGTGAAACCGGGACCGCAACGGGGAATATTTATTTGCATAGTCATTTTTATGTTTGTTATTGTACCCGCTAGGCCCTCAACGTATTCTTTTGAGTGTTCTTTGAGTGTTCTTGAGTGTTAACACTCAAGGCCATATTTGAGATGCGGAGGTCATGGCTGAAGCAAGTGCTGGGAACCCACTTCCCACGTCACGGCGCATCTCACAACGGCATTATCCAGAAGGCTGTATGTAAACATCTATCACTGCAGTTCACTGTGCCGTAACTGGCCGTGGCCGGATGCCACTAGAGGATTGGTGTACGTCTTTTCTCCTGTTTTTGCACCAGAGAGAAACACAACATGCTTATTCCCTCTTTTGTTTTTATCGTGGCATGTGGGTGAGTAAAAAGGAAAAATATGGTACAAAGAAAAATTGGTATTTTTGACAGCTGCATACATATCTTCTCCCTGTTGCCCATGTCTTGCAACCATTATACTGGATGGACTACTACTGGAACCTCTGGTGCCGTACCGAACAGTCAGCCAGTACGGGTTTCTCTATACCTTAGTTCCAGTTGATCGTGGGGAAGCCGTAAAGAAGGATGTGAGGCACATGGGAACACAAGCAGCTGTTCCTTTGTGTACATTAGGTACTGAGAAGAGCACTTAGTGTGTAATGGTTGAAACGTGTATTTGTACACAGACACTCAGACAGAGTTTGTTGCGTCAAGCACAACTGTGCATACTGAGCTTAACCTTCCGCCACAAACTTCCTTGGCACTGGCTGAAGGTGTCCCAGGGGACATGAGAGGCAGCGAAACTGCATTGCAGCCTACATACCAATATTTTGATACTGGTGTGCAAAGGGCCTCAACTCCAGAGCCAGGTACAGCGCCAGATGTAGTGCCAGAACTCGATACCACGTTTGGATCGACAAGGTACCTGGCTCTGATGTGCGGTTTTACAGACACCTGTAGTACCGTAGGTACCTTTAGCGTCGGGCATACAGAGGGTTTAGACAGAGTAATGGAAGCAACTGGAAATTCATTGCGTTATATTTATTGCTGAAGAAATGAAATGCTGCCTAGCGATCACAGTCCGTAATCGTTAGGTCTCTTACAAAAGGCCATTTCATTACTTCAGGTAGAAGATGAGACAAATAATTTTCAGTCGTTTATGTAGTGAACTCTCTTTAAGTCAAAAATCGATAAATTGAAATTGATGCTTCACTCAAACACACAGTGGTTTCCCTGGTATACTTACTGTGTTGTAAAATACATTCAACGGCTCAAAATACTGCTTAGCTCAAGCAAGCTCTGGTGGATACTGGGGGGGGGGGGTGAAGTTACTGAGAGTTTACTGTAATTTCTTAGTGTAACCCACATACATCACCCTAAACGTCATTCACAGGCATGATTTAATCTTTTACATACAGCATCCCCGACCCACATGATGCTACACTTCATACGTCGGACATGGTGGAAAGTTCTGACGATGAAGAGTGAGTTGAATATTCTTAGTGCTGTGATAATGGAAAGAGCTGCATTGCAAACTCTGCCTTCTACAGTGATGAACTCAGCAGCCCTCCAGGGTCCCATCATTCAAGACCTATATACATCAACTGTGAGTCAGTGGCCATGGGCAAACAAACAACACCTCATATGTGCATGTCTCCTCCTTTTTGGGAGGAAGGTGAACGCCTCTTTCTTGTTGGCCAGTCTAGTCTGCGAGAGCTCCTGTCAGAATTCTTGTGCTGTGGGGTCAGTGAGCTTACGACCACGATAAAACCAAGAGGGACATGGGTACAAGCTAGGACAACGTGCAGCTGCGACAGGAAGCAAATCTGGTCTAGTCAACAGTAGTAATGACTGGACACAGACTGTCCGCAACTCTACAAGGCTTCTGGACACGTTTAATTAGCAATTAGAGCTAATTGGGACCCCCCACATTAATCAGGACCCACCAGGGAGTCATCACACTAATTGGGGAGTATCTAGGACGTGTCCAGACCACCCAGTGCGTTGCGGACAATCTGTGTCCATAAAAAATAAAAAAAATAGGTAGAGATAGAGTGGAGAGAAGGAGTTTAGTTGAAGATCAACGACGCCATCTTTAAGGAAGCGGCCCGGAAAGGCCGCTGACCATCGCCGGGCGACGGAGCACAGATGCAGGTTGCAAAGCATCCCAGCTATGACCACAAGTTCCGGACATCCTGTGACGTCAGCTGTGACGTCATCATGGCATGTCTGGGCAAGTTAGGACAGCTCTGGACATGCAAGGAGAAAAACACTCGTAATACAGAGGCTGGGAAAGCAAGAGTATGCAAACCATCAATAGCTAACAAGAAAAAACAATTAGTTACACAACAAATGAGCCCACCAGAACAGGAGCGCAGAACGATGCGACTGCTCCATCCGAGAGGCAGGCAGAGAACTGACTCGTAATGGTTTTTTTTCTCCTGTATCAAGCCCTGCAGCTGCATCCCCTAGCGGTTACTTTCTCAACTAATCTCACAACAAAATTATTAAGAATCACGCCAGCGCTACTCCCGTTCCCAAGGCAGAAGATGATAGAAAATGCCGGGGATGCCCAGTCAACAGCAACCAGCACCCGACGTGCACGGGCACGAAAATCGCAAACAAAGCGGGAACAAAGTTGACGAAAGCATTAGTTACACAACAAATCACCTCACCACAGCAGGAGCGCAGACCGATGCGACTGCTCTCCGTGACAACCAGCCAGAAACTGAGCGAGCGCGGGGAGCGCACGTCTGCTTTCCGCGACAGCCAGAGAGAAACTGACTGGGGCGCCGCTCCGCGGCCGCTACGCATACGCGCTCCTAGCGCCCTCTGGGGCAACCACCTCCGAGAGGCTAAGAGTGAAGAGCACTCCTGCGCCCCCTGCTGGCCATTCTCATTGGTCGTGAGGCTAAGAGAGAAGAGCATTCCTGCGCCCCCCGCTGGCCGTTCTCATTGGTCGTGACGTCATCCTATTGTCTCAAGGCTACCCTGTTCGTTTTTTTTTTCACTAATGCTCCTTTGGTCAATCTACAATGAAGCCACAGTATGACGTCATCATGCAGCTGCGTGGCTCAAGGACGCGTACGCTCTAGACAGGGGACATATTATTTATTGAATCACTATCCCAAGATTATTTCCTTTATTATTCTATAACAACTGAATACGAAACTATTGCAGAGGAGCACCATGCATGAAAGCTGATCGTAGGAATTCCAAAGTCTTACTAAATGAGGCTTGCAAAAGAACAAAATATCCTAACACGTAACTCCATCAACAGCAAATAAGAGGACTAGGTACTCAACAAATCAACACAGAGTACGGGTAGACAGGAGCGCAGAACTCAGGGCAGCACTATCGTCAAGACAACAATGTTCCTTGTCAAAAGAGAAAAATTACAAAACGTCAACACAGGAAAGCATGCATATCGGGGCATGTCAGAACACGTCAGCACAAATTGTACGACTGCTGGGCAACAGAGGAAAACAAACACTTGAACACAGTGAAAAAGACACTCACCATCATTTTTCCCGTTCACAGCAATCCCTCACTGTAAATCCGCTCGTCACAAAGTCCACCTGCATCGTCGAACACCATTCACCAGTGACGAACCACACATCCGCACCCCATCAGAGGCAGACAGAACCCCACCGAAGCTACGCTCTTCCACTGACGGCCAACGCCAGGAACAGAATTTGCGTGTCAAGACCCGTCAGTGTCCAAGAGAGAAGTGAATCCTTGCGCCCCCTGCAGGCCGTTCTCATTGGTCGTGACGGCATCCTATTGTCTCAGGGCTACACAGTTTTTTTCCACTAATGCTCCTCTAGACAAGGTCAACCTGAAACAATAGTCTCTCGGTATGCGGTCATCATGCAGGTGCGTGGCTCAAGGACGCGTACGCTCTAGACAGGGCACCTGTTATTTATTGAATCACTATCCCTAGATTATTTCCTTTATTCTACTATAATGATTGCGTAGGGAACTATTGCAGAAAAACACCATAGACAAGAGGAGATTGTAGCATTTCATTTCCAAAGTCTTACTGTACAGGAAAAAAAATGGTTCAGCAAGACATAAAGTCACACACCTGTACCCCTCGCGGTTACTCTCTGAACTAAATGAATCGCAAAATTATTAAGAATAGCTCTACTCCCATTCAAGGCAGCACTATCGTCAAGAATATGCCTTGTACAAAAAGAAAAAAACTACATGCAGAAGGAAAGCATGTCAGAACAAGCCCAGGCATGTCAGCACATGTTTGTCAGACAAGGGGGGAAAAGCGAAAAGAAACAAAGAAGGAAACCAGCATCAAACTATTTCTTCTTATTCAAAAACAGTGCTCATCATAAATCTGCCCAGGACAATACACACTATTTTTCAGTGTTGAGGGTAACTCGTTACAAGTAACTCGTTACTGTAACTTAGGTCCTTTTTTCGGTAACTTCTACCTTAACTCGTTACTTCGGAGGTCCAGTAACTTGACGAGGAACTCGTTCCTTTTCTGGGTAACTTAACGGCCTGAAGTTACAAGTTACTTTCCTTTTCTTGGTTAGAGCGCAAACTGTTATGATAATTGGCATTCTTCTCTTGACGTTTCCGGGCATCCGTCGAGCGCCGGCTGCACTTCGGCCACCGACCCTGAGCGGCACCACTCTGTCTACCCCGATGCCGTTGAGACGCAAAAGAAGAGACGCATCGCGTTGGAAGCGAATGGTAGTTGACGTGTTCCGTGTGTCGGGGTTGTGTTTATCGCGGTTGTGACGAACTTCTCTTCGTCGTGTACCCGATGGCAGAGGACACTGCGACTAAAATGCCATGGCCCCATTTGTCAAAGTTTTACGAGCTGTGTACCGAAGACTCAGACACGTGCAACTTGAAATTCCGGTGCCTCCTGTGCGCTCCTGCGGGAAAATTCATTCGGACGTCGAAACCTTGGAATGGCAATTTGAGGAAGCACATAAAAGTAGTGCATGTTCAACTTACAGCAACTTTGCAGCATTACTTTTAATGTCGTGTAACGACACTTGGTCATATTAGACTGATCTCATACTTGATATGTTTTTCTCCGTTTTGCGGTTCACCATTAACTGTTCGTGTTCTTTACGAACCTGTGACACTCCTGAGTACATAGTGGCATGATGGGTTGACCGCGCTTTTATGCTTTTTGGGCCCCTGGGTGTCTTCTTCTTTTCAACTTTTCCCTTCTATTCAATTATTCTCTGAGAAATTGCATGCAAGCCGATCCCATGTACTACCGACCCTTCCCTTTACTGATGAACGCAACAGGGTGCGTTCCCAAATGTTTTCCCAATTTAATTGATATAATTAAGCCAATTAGCGATGTACTGTAATAAACAGCAGCTGGCACTGAACATCAGCGTTTTCCATTAATTAGATTAACTATAATAATTGAGCTTGAAAAAAATGAAAGAAAAAAATTGGGCCACTCTTAAGTGAAACACCCGTATATCCCCTCTCTCATCACCCCATGGATTGGCCTACAAGTATGACGCATTAAACAGGACATCTTGTCTCAGCTTTCTATGCACCGTTAATACCGACCCACCGCGGCCCGCTTCCTCTAGTGATCTTTGTGGTCCTAACCTAGACCGGCGGGGCTCAGTATTATAATATAAACATATTCTGCACAGTGTAACTTGGAAGTAACTCGTTACTTTTCAAAAGTAACTTGGTAACTTAAAGTTCTTTTTCATAACCAGTAACTTAGGTAGTAACTTAGTTACACTTTTCGGCTGGTAACTTAACTTGTAACGAGTTCCTTTTGGACGGTAACTTCCTCAACTCTGCTATTTTTCTATTGCCACACTTTTTTTCCAGTAACGGTCAATGCATTGCTACAGACTACGTGACGTCATCACATCCTGTCTGAAGAAGAAGACACCGGCAAAGACTCCTATTATTTATTGAATCGCAAGATTATTTCCTTTGTCCTACTCTTAATGACATTGATTCTCTCATTAAAATTCAACAAAAAAGCACCCCGCATATTAACGATTTTCACCCCAAAGGCTCATCATGGTCATTAGACTTACAGTAAACTGCCACTGCTCTTTTAAAATAATAAGTGAGACCACTCAACATCACCTCCAGGCTTATGTAATACATGACCCTTTCTATGCTCATACATTCGTTGTCTGAGGCTACACCTGCGAGCAAAAAGGCGCGAAAGCACAAGACAGAACGCCTTTACGGGAATACGATGGCATTCGTATACTATATTAATGATTATTGCATTGCAGTTTAGAAACACTACTACAAAACTATAATTTTAGGAGTCCATTAAAATTCTACTTTCTATGGAAACTATAATTGCCATATTACTTGGATCGCTATTAATGAAGCGCTCCAATTTTTTCTCTCTTCCCATTTCAGCCTTGTCATGCAGGGAAGCAGACTCACATCCAAAATAATTAATTTACACTGAGGATGCCGTGCTTCAGGAATTCCTATCCTGCGCTCAGATGCAAGCATTTCTTTACGGAAACCTTTAACAGCTGACTTCCTGAACATGTCGAACACCCAACAAAATCAAACAAACAATCAGAGAAACCCTCTTCTCAGCTGTACCATGCGACTGTCTTCTTCGTAAAATCGGTGATCTGAGGAAGAGAGCAGCGAAAAATTGCGCGCACTTGTGCTTGACTTAAAAAACCTGAAGCATATGCCAATAAACCAAGAAAAAGACACTCATGTCTGGTATCTGATAGTGCCACATACACAGACGCATTGTCGCAAAGAAAGCACAGGACAGGGATACACAAATTTCCTTAGGTGAGCAGGGAAAAGGCTTAAGACATCAGGAATAATAGCAGAGTCACTGGACATCGCTACGCGGCTAACACAAGATAACAACAACAAGATAATAGCGGCGGGTAAAATTGCAACACTGCTAAACAAGCCCCAGCATGCCATCATGACGTCGCAAACCAGGAAAAAGAAGCATGCGCGCGCACACAGCAGCTCAGGAATGCACAAGGAGAGGTGCTTTATTGGAATTTCTACTTCACACACACAGATACCAGCATTTCTGCACAAATACCTATAACGGCTGACTTCCTCAACATATCGAGGAAAGCGAATACTGACGCTCAACATATAACAAAAACAAACAAATTCCATTCTCATGAACTCTCCTCTGCCGAGCGGCTTTCTCCTGCTCTACCTGGATGCTGACTGTTTCCCCTCATCTACATTCTGAGTAAAAGCCGTGAAAGGAGAAAAGAACCGCGAAAAATTACACGCATTTGTGCTCCAATAGCTTCAACTGCAAGAAACCGTAGCGCACGCCAATACACTGAGAAAAAGACACCTATTTCTGCCACCAGATAATTCTTGCATAATGCCACATACACAGCCGCATTACCCTTGCGTAAAGAAAGCACAGGATAGGGATACACAAATATCCTTAGGTGAGCAGGGAAAAGGCTTAAGACCTCAGGTCACCACACATCGCCAGGCGGCTAGCACAACATGACACCAACAACATACTAGCGGCGGGAAGAACTGCAACACTGCTAAACAAGTCCAGACATGCCACGATGACGTCACAAATCAGGGGAAAAAGCACACACATGCACGCACAGAGGACAACGCATTAAACACACGGAGCGCTCAGGAATAATCGTAGCGTTACCGCACATCGCTACGAAGCTGAACGTCTAACACAAGACGGCAGCAACAAGATATTAGCGAAGGGTAAAAATTGCAACACTACTGAACAAGTCTAGACATGCGACATCGAATGCGAAAACACTGGTGATCGGGGAAAAGGCCTAAGCCTGCGGCGGATCATCATAGCGCATACACAACTTCATTTTTCTATTTTGCGTAAACTAAACGCGGTCTGCTTGGAAAACGACGTACAAATTTTCTTAGGGAGCAGAGAAATATATAAATTTGTACTCCGTGCTCAGATACCAGCATTTCTGCTCAAAAACCTGCAAAATTAAGCTCTGCTTACTTCGTCAAGATATCGAACACCCAACAAAATCAAACAAACAACCCCACTTCCACTGGTAGAACACTATTCAGCTTTTACGCAGGAGGCTTTCTTCTACATAAAAAGTAGAGAAAATAAGAAAAGAGCAGCGAAATATTACACACACTTTTGCTCGCATAGCTATAAGAGAAAAAAAATAAATAAAAGAACGACGCACACGCTAATAAACTGTGACAAAGACACCCTTTTCTGCTATCAGATAATTATTGCATAATGCTAAATACTCATTTGCATTGGCCCTGCGTGAAGAAAGCACAGGACAGGGATACACAACCTATCTTAAGCGAGCACGGAAAGTCACTTCTACTCGAACAGCTTAATACCATAAAGTCTGAATTTTTGCAAAGAAAATAAAGCCTGAACAGCGCTACGAAGGTGACAGACACATACTAACAAACAAACAAACACCTCTTCGAGTCTGTATTATCTTTTAAAAAATAACGAAAGCACACTTAAAAAAATCAAATTGGCTAGGTAGCCTACCAGACGTTGTGCCTTAAAGTTGGCTGCACGCAATGCGCGGAAGCATGCTGTGAAGCCAACTTGCGGTTTTGCTGGATGCACATGAAGTTCGATTCCAATTGGAAATCGCGCTAAGGACGTGCCAAACGTGGAATTTTCGCAAGATTAATCCCAATACCTGGAATTCTATTCATTTTAGCGGGAATGCTGGCGCTTGTGCTCCATTATTCGAAATTTTCGAATATTCGAATTTCTCGATTATCAAATTTTCGAATACGAATAGGGTTCGAATATCAACAATATTCGAACAATATTCGAAATTTCGAATATTCGCACACCTCTAGTGAATACTGACACTCAACGATATATAACAAAAAACAAACAAATTCCATTCTCATGAACTCTCCTCTGCCGAGCGGCTTTCTCCTGCTCTACCTGGATGCTGACTTTTTCCCCCCTCACCTACATTCTGAGTAAAAGCAGTGACAGAAGAAAAGAACCGCGAAAAATTACACGCATTTGCGTCACAGGACAGGGATACACAAATTCCTTTAAGTGAGCAGGGAAAAGGCTTAAGTCGTACCGCTCAGGAATAATCGGAGAATCACCGCTTATCGCTACGCGGCTAGCGCTTGAACAGCGCTACGAACGTGACAGATGCATACAAACAAACAAACAAACAAACAAACAAACAAACAAACAAACAAACAAACAAACAAACAAACAAACAAACAAACAAACAAACAAACAAACAAACAAACAAACAAACAAACAAACAAACAAACAAACAAACAAACAAACAAACAAACAAACAAACAAACAAACAAACAAACAAACAAACAAACAAACAAACAAACAAACAAACAAACAAACAAACAAACAAACAAACAAACAAACAAACAAACAAACAAACAAACAAACAAACAAACAAACAAACAAACAAACAAACAAACAAACAAACAAACAAACACTTCTATTCATTTCTATTGATAAAGGCGTAAACCACACTACAAGAACAAAGCACGCTGCTTCAGGAAAGCGTAACAAATGCATCGCAACAGGACCGGCTCTCATAAAATAGCCTGCCCAAAACGAAGACTTCACCAGGTTCGCGAGGTAATTCCATTAAAAACGCTCTCGGTCTATCCTACAGATAGCAATGCAAGCGCTGCTACCCTTATTTTTTAAGCCACTATTCCACGCAATAGTACATAAATGTATCACTCGTGTCACATGGAAAGGCACACACAAAGAACTTACTTGTCAAGTGGGATCCCTGGTTCAGGAAAGCGCGCGCGCCCGCGCGCACACATACACAGACACACACTTACATTTTCACACTCACAAACACAAAGTCTATTCTCACAACCACATAAATCCATATTATTCCTCAGGTCAATAATTATCCTACCATCGTCAAAAGATAGCTCACTCTTGTATGCGATCGCAAAGCGATAGGTCCTCGTTCCGGATGTAATAGGATATCGTCACTCGGCCGACGCGAACCAAAAAGAAAGAAAGGAATGCGCGTTCGCTATACCTCCACAAAGAAAACGGTGCCGTGCTTCTACGCAGCGCTCATCATACAGGAGTGAATTGTCTTCTTCGTTTTCCTTTTATTTTCTTGCACCCATATATTTTGCAAGAATACTATAGAGCAGAACGGACAAATGTGAACATCATTCGCTACACACTGTAGCTCTCATCATTTTTAAACCAAATCACTTAACATGTGTTCATAGGTCTTCACTAAATAGGTGAGCCGATAATGACTCAAAATGAAATGAAATCAAATAAAATAATCATTCCAGCATCGCTGGCTGCAAGCTTGGGTACCCTGCTTGGGTCTGCTGGCGCTGGAATAAAAGATTTATCGCGAGGGTACTACAATGGTGAGCTCTGCTGCTGTTTAAGTGATAAAACAGTGCGCCTGCTCGGGGAAAGGGATCGCGCGCGTCCAAACCGCGAGCCCCGCGTTGCGCTCGCACGGGGAATCGCGCGCGTCGCGTCCCGAGAACGGGTCCGCGCGCGGCTCGCGTGGGACGCGGTTCGGGATCACTGTTTTATCACTTAAACAGCAGCAGAGCTCACCATTGTAGTACCCTCGCGATAAGTCTTTTATTCCAGCGCCAGCAGACCCAAGCAGGGTACCCAAGCTTGCAGCCAGCGATGCTGGAATGATTATTTTATTTGATTTCATTTCATTTTGAGTCATTATCGGCTCACCTATTTAGTGAAGACCTATGAACACATGTTAAGTGGTTTGGTTTAAAAATGATGAGAGCTACAGTGTGTAGCGAATGATGTTCACATTTGTCCGTTCTGCTCTATAGTATTCTTGCAAAATATATGGGTGCAAGAAAATAAAAGGAAAACGAAGAAGACAATTCACTCCTGTATGATGAGCGCTGCGTAGAAGCACGGCACCGTTTTCTTTGTGGAGGTATAGCGAACGCGCATTCCTTTCTTTCTTTTTTGGTTCGCGTCGGCCGAGTGGCGATATCCTATTACATCCGGAACGAGGACCTATCGCTTTGCGATCGCATACAAGAGTGAGCCATCATTTGACGATGGTAGGATAATTATTGACCTGAGGAATAATATGGATTTATGTGCTTGTGAGAATAGACTTTGTGTTTGTGAGTGTGAAAATGTGAGTGTGTGTCTGTGTATGTGTGCGCGCGGGCGCGCGCGCTTTCCTGAACCAGGGATCCCACTTGACAAGTAAGTTCTTTGTGTGTGCCTTTCCATGTGACACGAGTGATACATTTATGTACTATTGCGTGGAATAGTGGCTTAAAAAATAAGGGTAGCAGCGCTTGCATTGCTATCTGTAGGATAGACCGAGAGCGTTTTTAATGGAATTACCTCGCGAACCTGGTGAAGTCTTCGTTTTGGGCAGGCTATTTTATGAGAGCCGGTCCTGTTGCGATGCATTTGATACGCTTTCCTTAAGCAGCGTGCTTTGTTCTTGTAGTGTGGTTTACGCCTTTATCAATAGAAATGAATAGAAGTGTTTGTTTGTTTGTTTGTTTGTATGTTTGTTTGTTTGTTAGTATGCATCTGTCACGTTCGTAGCGCTGTTCAAGCGCTAGCCGCGTAGCGATAAGCGGTGATTCTCCGATTATTCCTGAGCGGTACGACTTAAGCCTTTTCCCTGCTCACTTAAAGGAATTTGTGTATCCCTGTCCTGTGACGCAAATGCGTGTAATTTTTCGCGGTTCTTTTCTTCTGTCACTGCTTTTACTCAGAATGTAGGTGAGGGGGGAAAAAGTCAGCATCCAGGTAGAGCAGGAGAAAGCCGCTCGGCAGAGGAGAGTTCATGAGAATGGAATTTGTTTGTTTTTTGTTATATATCGTTGAGTGTCAGTATTCACTAGAGGTGTGCGAATATTCGAAATTTCGAATATTGTTCGAATATTGTTGATATTCGAACCCTATTCGTATTCGAAAATTTGATAATCGAGAATTTCGAATAATGGAGCACAAGCTAAAATCCCGCTAAAATGAATAGAATTCCAGGTATTGGGATTAATCTTGCGAAAATTCCACGTTTGGCACGTCCTTAGCGCGATTTCCAATTGGAATCCGACTTCATGTGCATCCAGCAAAACCGCAAGTTGGCTTCACAGCATGCTTCCGCGCATTGCGTGCAGCCAACTTTAAGGCACAGCGTCTGGTAGGCTACCTAGCCAATTTGATTTTTTTAAGTGTGCTTTCGTTATTTTTTAAAAGATAATACAGACTCGAAGAGGTGTTTGTTTGTTTGTTAGTATGTGTCTGTCACCTTCGTAGCGCTGTTCAGGCTTTATTTTCTTTGCAAAAATTCAGACTTTATGGTATTAAGCTGTTCGAGTAGAAGTGACTTTCCGTGCTCGCTTAAGATAGGTTGTGTATCCCTGTCCTGTGCTTTCTTCACGCAGGGCCAATGCAAATGAGTATTTAGCATTATGCAATAATTATCTGATAGCAGAAAAGGGTGTCTTTGTCACAGTTTATTAGCGTGTGCGTCGTTCTTTTATTTATTTTTTTTCTCTTATAGCTATGCGAGCAAAAGTGTGTAATATTTCGCTGCTCTTTTCTTATTTTCTCTACTTTTTATGTAGAAGAAAGCCTCCTGCGTAAAAGCTGAATAGTGTTCTACCAGTGGAAGTGGGGTTGTTTGTTTGATTTTGTTGGGTGTTCGATATCTTGACGAAGTAAGCAGAGCTTAATTTTGCAGGTTTTTGAGCAGAAATGCTGGTATCTGAGCACGGAGTACAAATTTATATATTTCTCTGCTCCCTAAGAAAATTTGTACGTCGTTTTCCAAGCACACCGCGTTTAGTTTACGCAAAATAGAAAAATGAAGTTGTGTATGCTCTATGATGATCCGCCGCAGGCTTAGGCCTTTTCCCCGATCACCAGTGTTTTCGCATTCGATGTCGCATGTCTAGACTTGTTCAGTAGTGTTGCAATTTTTACCCTTCGCTAATATCTTGTTGCTGCCGTCTTGTGTTAGACGTTGAGCTTCGTAGCGATGTGCGGTAACGCTACGATTATTCCTGAGCGCTCCGTGTGTTTAATGCGTTGTCCTCTGTGCGTGCATGTGTGTGCTTTTTCCCCTGATTTGTGACGTCATCGTGGCATGTCTGTACTTGTTTAGCAGTGTTGCAGTTCTTCCCGCCGCTAGTATGTTGTTGGTGTCATGTTGTGCTAGCCGCCTGGCGATGTGTGGTGACCTGAGGTCTTAAGCCTTTTCCCTGCTCACCTAAGGATATTTGTGTATCCCTATCCTGTGCTTTCTTTACGCAAGGGTAATGCGGCTGTGTATGTGGCATTATGCAAGAATTATCCGGTGGCAGAAATAGGTGTCTTTTTCTCAGTGTATTGGCGCTACGGTTTCTTGCAGTTGCAGCTATTGGAGCACAAATGCGTGTAATTTTTCGCGGTTCTTTTCTCCTTTCACGGCTTTTACTCAGAATGTAGATGAGGGGAAACAGTCAGCATCCAGGTAGAGCAGGAGAAAGCCGCTCGGCAGAGGAGAGTTCATGAGAATGGAATTTGTTTGTTTTTTGTTATATGTTGAGTGTCAGTATTCGCTTTCCTCGATATGTTGAGGAAGTCAGCCGTTATAGGTATTTGTGCAGAAATGCTGGTATCTGAGTGTGTGGAGTAGAAATTCCAATAAAGCACCTCTCCTTGTGCATTCCTGAGCTGCTGTGTGCGCGCGCGTGCTTCCTTTTCCTGGTTTGCGACGTCATGATGGCATGTTGGGGCTTGTTTAGGAGTGTTGCAATTTTACCCGCCGCTATTATCTTGTTGTTGTTATCTTGTGTTAGCCGCGTACCGATGTCCAGTGACTCTGCTATTATTCCTGATGTCTTAAGCCTTTTCCCTGCTCACCTAAGGAAATTTGTGTATCCCTGTCCTGTGCTTTCTTTGCGACAATGCGTCTGTGTATGTGGCACTATCAGATACCAGACATGAGTGTCTTTTTCTTGGTTTATTGGCATATGCTTCAGGTTTTTTAAGTCAACACACAAGTGCGCGCAATTTTTCGCTGCTCTCTTCCTCAGATCACCGATTTTACGAAGAAGACAGTCGCATGGTACAGCTGAGAAGAGGGTTTCTCTGATTGTTTGTTTGATTTTGTTGGGTGTTCGACATGTTGAGGAAGTCAGCTGTTAAAGGTTTCCGTAAAGAAATGCTTGCATCTGAGCGCAGGATAGGAATTCCTGAAGCACGGCATCCTCAGTGTAAATTAATTATTTTGGATGTGAGTCTGCTTCCCTGCATGACAAGGCTGGAATGGGAAGAGAGAAAAAATTGGAGCGCTTCATTAATAGCGATCCAAGTAATAGGGCAATTATAGTTTCCATAGAAAGTAGAATTTTAATGGACTCCTAAAATTATAGTTTTGTAGTAGTGTTTCTAAACTGCAATGCAATAATCATTAATATAGTATATGAATGCCATCGTATTCCCCTAAAGGCGTTCTGTCTTGTGCTTTCGCGCCTTTTTGCTCGCAGGAGTAGCCTCAGACAACGAATGTATGAGCATAGAAAGGGTCATGTATTACATAAGCCTGGAGGTGACGTTGAGTGGTCTCACTTATTATTTTAAAAGAGCAGTGGCAGTTTACTGTAATTCTAATGACCATGATGAGCCTTTGGGGTGAAAATCGTTAATATGCGGGGTGCTTTTTTGTTGAATTTTAATGAGAGAATCAATGTCATTAAGAGTAGGACAAAGGAAATAATCTTGCGATTCAATAAATAATAGGAGTCTTTGCCGGTGTCTTCTTCTTCAGACAGGATGTGATGACGTCACGTAGTCTGTAGCAATGCATTGACCATTACTGGAAAAAAGTGTGGCAATAGAAAAATAGTGTGTATTGTCCTGGGCAGATTTATGATGAGCACTGTTTTTGAATAAGAAGAAATAGTTTGATGCTGGTTTCCTTCTTTGTTTCTTTTCGCTTTTTTCCCCCTTGTCTGACAAACATGTGCTGACATGCCCGGGCTTGTTCTGACATGCTTTCCTTCTGCATGTATTTTTTTTTGTACAAGGCATATTCTTGACGATAGTGCTGCCTTGAATGGGAGTAGAGCTATTCTTAATAATTTTGCGATTCATTTAGTTCAGAGAGTAACCGCGAGGGGTACAGGTGTGTGACTTTATGTCTTGCTGAACCATTTTTTTTCCTGTACAGTAAGACTTTGGGAATGAAATGCTACAATCTCCTCTTGTCTATGGTGTTTTTCTGCAATAGTTCCCTATGCAATTATTATAGTAGAATAAAGGAAATAATCTAGGGATAGTGATTCAATAAATAACAGGTGCCCTGTCTAGCGCGTACGCGTCCTTGAGCCACGCACCTGCATGATGACCGCATACCGAGAGACTATTGTTTCAGGTTGACCTTGTCTAGAGGAGCATTAGTGGAAAAAACTGTGTAGCCCTGAGACAATAGGATGACGTCACGACCAATGAGAACGGCCTGCAGGGGGCGCAAGGATTCACTTCTCTCTTGGACACTGACGGGTCTCGACACGCAAATTCTGCTCCTGGCGTTGGCCGTCAGTGGAAGAGCGTAGCTTCGGTGGGGTTCTGTCTGCCTCTGATGGGGTGCGGATGTGTGGTTCGTCACTGGTGAATGGTGTTCGACGATGCAGGTGGATTTTGTGACGAGCGGATTTACAATGAGGGAATGCTGTGAACGGGAAAAATGATGGTGAGTGTCTTTTTCACTCTGTTCAAGTGTTTGTTTTCCTCTGTTGTCCAGCAGTCGTACAATTTGTGCTGACGTGTTCTGACATGCCCCGATATGCATGCTTTCCTGTGTTGACGTTTTGTAATTTTTCTCTTTTGACAAGGAACATTGTTGTCTTGACGATAGTGCTGCCCTGAGTTCTGCGCTCCTGTCTACCCGTACTCTGTGTTGATTTGTTGAGTACCTAGTCCTCTTATTTGCCGTTGATGGAGTTACATGTTAGGATATTTTGTTCTTTTGCAAGTCTCATTTAGTAAGACTTTGGAATTCCTACGATCAGCTTTCATGCATGGTGCTCCTCTGCAATAGTTTCCTATTCAGCTGTTATAGAATAATAAAGGAAATAATCTTGGGATAGTGATTCAATAAATAATATGTCCCCTGTGTAGAGCGTACGCGTCCTTCAGCCACACAGCTGCATGATGACGTCATACTGTGGCTTCATTGTAGATTGACCAAAGGAGCATTAGTGAAAAAAAAAACGAACAGGGTAGCCTTGAGACAATAGGATGACGTCACGACCAATGAGAACGGCCAGCAGGGGGCGCAGGAATGCTCTTCTCTCTTAGCCTCACGACCAATGAGAATGGCCAGCAGGGGGCGCAGGAGTGCTCTTCACTCTTAGCCTCTCGGAGGTGGTTGCCCCAGAGGGCGCTAGGAGCGCGTATGCGTAGCGGCCGCGGAGCGGCGCCCCAGTCAGTTTCTCTCTGGCTGTCACGGAAAGCAGACGTGCGCTCCCCGCGCTCGCTCAGTTTCTGGCTGGTTGTCACGGAGAGCAGTCGCATCGGTCTGCGCTCCTGCTGTGGTGAGGTGATTTGTTGTGTAACTAATGCTTTCGTCAACTTTGTTCCCGCTTTGTTTGCGATTTTCGTGCCCGTGCACGTCGGGTGCGGGTTGCTGTTGACTGGGCATCCCCGGCATTTTCTATCATCTTCTGCCTTGGGAACGGGAGTAGCGCTGGCGTGATTCTTAATAATTTTGTTGTGAGATTAGTTGAGAAAGTAACCGCTAGGGGATGCAGCTGCGGGGCTTTATACAGGAGAAAAAAAACCATTACGAGTCAGTTCTCTGCCTGCCTCTCGGATGGAGCAGTCGCATCGTTCTGCGCTCCTGTTTTCGTGGGCTCATTTGTTGTGTAACTAATTGTTTTTTCTTGTTAGCTATTGATGGTTTGCATATTCTTGCTTTCCCAGCCTCTGTATTACGAGTGTTTTTCTCCTTGCATGTCCAGAGCTGTCCTAACTTGCCCAGACATGCCATGATGACGTTACAGCTGACGTCACAGGATGTCCGGAACTTGTGGTCATAGCTGGGATGCTTTGCAACCTGCACCTGTGCTCCGTCGCCCGGCGATGGTCAGCGGCCTTTCCGGGCCGCTTCCTTCAAGATGGCGTCGTTGATCTTCAACTAAACTCCTTCTCTCCACTCTATCTCTACCTATTTTTTATTTTTTATGGACACAGATTGTCCGCAACGCACTGGGTGGTCTGGACACGTCCTAGATGCTCCCCAATTAGTGTGATGACTCCCTGGTGGGTCCTGATTAATGTGGGGGGTCCCAATTAGCTCTAATTGCTAATTAAACGTGTGCAGAAGCCTTGTAGAGTTGCGGACAGTCTGTGTCCAGTCGTTACTACTGTTGACTAGACCAGATTCGCTTCCTGTCGCAGCTGCACGTTGTCCTAGCTTGTACCCATGTCCCTCTTGGTTTTATCGTGGTCGTAAGCTCACTGACACCACAGCACAAGAATTCTGACAGGAGCTCTCGCAGACTAGACTGGCCAACAAGAAAGAGGCGTTCACCTTCCTCCCAAAAAGGAGGAGACATGCACATATGAGGTGTTGTTTCTTTGCCCATGGCCACTGACTCACAGTTGATGTTGTAGCAGCAGCGTCATAATCATCACCAGCACCGCCATCGGTTACGCGCAGCACTGCGCGTGACCCGAGCTTTCGTTTTCGGTTCATCGCCATTAACCGTCATTAAACCCATCAACCTCAGTAGAGCCTGGTCGCCTCATTTCTCGCTCTACAACTGGTGATCCGGACGTGATGTCTTAGCGTTCCACCATCATGAACGGTGACCAGCACTCCACCAGCTCTTCGGCCACCGCCACTTCCACCGCTTGAGGCTTCTGTGGCACCGCTCCGCCTGCCGCCTTTCTCCATCTCCGACCCTCAGCTGTGGTTCGCGCAGGCGGAGGTTCTCTTCGACGGACGCCGCGTCACTTCTCAAGCCCCAAGGTTTGGCCACGCCATCGCAAACCTTCCTCCCGAAGCTGCGGCGGAAGTCCGCGACCTAATCATCCACCCTCACCCCGAATTACCCTACGACACCTTAAGGGACGAGTTAATCCGCCGCACGTCTGCTTCGGAGGAGCGGCGATTGCAGCAGCTTCTGAACAGGGAAGAGCTCGGCGATCGACGGCCCACACAGCTCCTACGCCGCATGCGCGACCTCGCCGGCAACCCTACCACGGACGACTCACTACTACGCGAGCTCTTCCTACAACGTTTGCCCCACAACGTACGCATGATCCTGGCCGCCGGCGAAAATTCCCGCCTGGATGACTTGGCGAAGATGGCGGACCGTATTATGGATTTTGCTGGCCTTCCATCACCAGGAGCCGTTGCCGCCCTGGCACCCCGCACCTCCCCTCCACCGGTGGACGTTGCAATCAATGCCATCAGCACGTCGCTCCAGCAACTCCAGACTACGGTGGCGGCCCTTGTGAACCGGGTGGACGCCATTCCCCCGCAGCGACCACGTTCCCCTCGCCGCCCGTTTTGCCGTCGCTGCTCGCCATCCCGTCAACGGTCTCCTTCGCCTTCTCAGCACCACTTCTGCTGGTATCATCGAAAATTCGGCGATGCCGCAAGGAACTGCCAGGCCCCTTGCTCGTGGCCGGGAAACGCTCCCCCCAACCATTAACGGCTGGCATGGCTGGGGGCGACAACAGCCGGCTCTTCCGGATCACGGACCGCGTGTCCGGCTGTCGCTTCCTGGTGGATACCGGGGCTGACGTGAGCGTCGTTCCACCAACCCCCGCAGAAAAACGACACCGACAACCAGACTTGGCTTTGCAGGCCGTCAACAAGTCCACCATCTCAACTTACGGTCAACGCTCCGTCACCCTTGACCTCAGCCTGCGCAGAGTATTTCGTTGGGTTTTTACCATCGCCGACCTCCCCTTCGCAATCCTTGGCGCCGACTTCCTCCACCATTTCGACCTTCTTGTGGATATTAGACGCCAGCGCCTCGTCGACAACACTACTTATTTGCACGTTTATGGAGCTCCAGCGCATATAGCCGCCATTAGTCCCACCATACGGCTACCGTTGCCCACTGCTTTCGCCGACATTGTCACGGAGTTCCCCGCTGTTCTGCGCCAATCGCACGCCTCTTGCCCACCTCGCCACAGCGTCACTCACCACATCGTGACACGGGGCCCCCCTGTCTTCGCTCGCCCCAGACGGCTGACTCCGGAGCGCCTCGTCATTGCCAAGAGGGAATTTGAGCACATGCTCGAACTGGGGATCATTCGGCCTTCCTCCAGCCCGTGGTCTTCCGCTCTCCACATGGTGCCCAAAGCAACACCTGGTGATTGGCGCCCATGTGGGGACTACCGTGCACTCAACATCGTCACGGTACCGGACAGATACCCGCTTCCCCATATTCAGGACTTCACCGCGAATCTTGACGGAGCGACCATCTTCTCCAAGATAAACCCATCGACCTCAGTAGACCATCAGTAGACCATCAGGCTTACACTATGAACTGCAGAAACATCCACTAGTTGCAATAACATTAGAATAACGCTGTCAGGTGGGCGTGTTACGTTACTCCTGCATAATACAACCGGCCATTAGCACAGCAACAACACACCAATCTTTTTTCTCGAGTGTACGCGTACTATTGCGTCAGGATACTGCAATCATTGTAATAATTTGTGTACATTAGTAGCCGGTGTGACTGTGACGTTACAATCGGCGGCGAGACCAGGTGTTCGCGATGATGTTTACTGTGACAACTGATAGTCTTCATCGCAGCGTAGCTGCGACCACGCAGGATTGTCACTTACCTCCGTTACTGGTTCCTGCCCTTGTTCCTGATCGAATATGGTAGGCACGGCGTCAATCTTCAGCCGCTTCCGTTTCTGCCGTAGCGCGAGCCGAACTTGCAATACATCTTCATCAAAATAGGCTTCGTCGGCGAAATGACAGGAACAGACGCGTGAAACATTCAATCCTTGGGCCAGGCGGTCGCTGCCTCCCACTTTCGTTTCGTCTCGCCATTGCGAGGTCGGGAAATGTAAGCTCGGGATTCGCGTTATAAGTCTTTGTGCACCCGGGCACGTAGCACCGGTTTCCTGGCTGTGACATCGCACGTCAACGGCGTGAAATCCTAGGGCGCACGATGTGGTTCAAAGTACTTCAAAGCAAACGCGACAAGACAACAAGAAAAAGGGTCAGACGCATGCTCAGACACACACCGAACTCCGGCGGAAAGGAGCGCCTACTGATGATTGGCTTATCCGGGTGACGTCATCTAGTGTCGACGCCTTGCGGGAATTGCCGTGCGCGCAGGAAGCGCGAACATTTAAAAATCGTTTCTGAGTGAACCAAGTGGATTTCTGCGGAGAAAATTTGCCGGCGTACATTATGAACGACTGTGAACATGACCGGAACACGACATAACAGTTCCGGAACACGCTTCCGTATGCTACTATCCCTTTAAGGATCCAAAGAATCATTCCCACACAGTACAATGTTCCACTGAAAAATCCCTACGTTTGCTTTATTCAATACATTTATTGAAGTGCATCTGCTCATCACAGTTACACACTCTAAGAAAAAAAGGTAATTTTCTACCTTTTGGGGTAGAAGTGTGTTGTCACAGATTCTCAACCCTTTTGGAGTAGAAAGTGAGGGGTAGAAACGCTTCTACCCCTTCATTTCTACCACACTGGTGGAACAGTTCTACCCCTGAGTGTGAAGAGAATTCTACCCTGTTAGCGGCAAAATTCTACCCCTACATGGTTAACTGTTATTCCTCTGGGGGGTCTATCTTTTCTCTCCATATGGAAGACACCTCTACCCCAAGGATGAGAAATATCTGCCCATCTTGACGCTAAATATTCAACCATTCCCGGAAGACAGTTCTACCGTGAGTAGAACTGTTCTCCCTTATTGGAAGACTTTTTTTACCCGAAATGGTAAGAATCTCTGCTATTATTCGTGCTGTGCCTACCGGTGGCATACAGAACAAGCGCAGAAAGTTGGGCTAGTTGGTGAGACAGCATACTGCAGATGTTGGGACGCGGAAGACAGGGACTGAAGGAAGCACACAAACACATTGTGCTTGTGTGCTTCCTTCAGTCCCTGTCTTCCGCGTCCCAACATCTGCAGTATGCAGTGGCATACCTCTACCCGTAATGACGGGGCATTTAGACCTTGTAGGGACCTTGTAGCTTGAGAAACCAGTGGAGGCGCATTGGGATGGCAGAAGCGTAAAAAAGTAACACAGTAATAACCTCGTGCAGTTCCAGTATGACCAGAAGATCACAAAGGGGAACAATACGTGTTACTATGCTCATGAATGCATCTCGTGGGGAGACGTTTGCGTTGATGCCCACGACTGGCATTCGAGCGTTGGTCAGTGGCAGTGCACTCATACCATCCTCCAATAACGTGATTCTCGTCACCATATATTGAACGTACATGTTCACGTACGTATTCATGTCAAACTCACGGTCGTGGCTCTGCTTCTTTGCTTCTTTTTTGCAGACATTGAAACTTACAGGAAGGTCACAGACATTATTGCAGCACCTGCCCTGCTCAAGGACATCCCTCAGCTGTCCTCACAAGACCAAACGTACGGTCTGGAAGCCTTCCACAGCGTCATGCTGCACTTCACGCCAAAGACATTTTCGTTCCATGATAAGGGAATGCTAGCCAGGTATTAAATGCATAGGCGGGCCTTTTGAAGGAACCTTGTAACATCATTATTTATGTTGTAGGACACAACTGGCCGTACTTCACTATAACGAAAATGCCGACCGTGCACAATTGGAAAAAGAGGGGTCCAAGCAGTACCGCCTGAAGCCTTCAAAGGTTAAGAAGGCATAGCTTGTGTACCTGTGAAGGAAGATGCAACGTACGGCATGTACCTGGCAGTGGTGCGTTGAACGTGAGTGTACCCGCGGTCATGAGTACAGGATGTCCATCTTTTTGCGGTAGATGAAAAACTTCACAAACAGAGCATTAAAAGGGGTGTGGATGGTGCCTTTCTCGTACCCATGATAAAAAAAATAGCTGGTGCTTGTTCTGTATCACCTGTTTCTATCAAAACTACCACAAAGATGGTGATGGTTTTCTTTTCATTGTTCTGTTCGTGAACTCTTCATTCC
This sequence comes from Ornithodoros turicata, assembly GCF_037126465.1. NCBI lineage: Eukaryota > Metazoa > Arthropoda > Arachnida > Ixodida > Argasidae > Ornithodoros > Ornithodoros turicata. The sequence goes on along the minus strand of NC_088201.1, from coordinate 159,343,924 downwards.
CCATTAAAAATAGAAATAGAAACTTTATACGGGGATTGGCCTGTGAAATCATGTTGCAATTATCTCCTTCAACAGAATATGTGACGGCACTTACAGCAGAGGTGCTACGTCGCATCAAAGAGAAACATGAAGAACCACCAGCAGTGGAAGCTCGCCCAGCACGGCCAGCCTCTTAAGGTGAAAGGCCAACATTGGAAGAGGCCATAGAACGTTTTCAATCAAGGTGTGTGCACGCTCCAATTTTGTCTTAAAAGGTGGCATATGATTAGACTCTGAAGTTTTAGGGTTTCACCCTATTTTCCCCTTGAATCGAGGTTCGCTTGTTTAGGGTTAAACCTGGCTACTGCGCACAAAGCTCCAACTGAGTTAGGCGTGCTAATTTTTTACAAAATATGCTCTGACCTCAGCTCCACCTCTACGTCCAATTTCTAACACGCCAGATAAACCGTGTGGTGAATGCTACTTCTACAATACGGCTGAAATTCCCCCAAATTCAGTCTAATTATAATTTTTTCACCCGAGTTTGCATGAATTTTTTACATGAGGTTATTGCCTTGATTTTTACCCCCCCCCCCGAATTTGAAAAATAAGAATAAATGAGAGAATAATCTGTAAGACTGCAACCTGAAAACTTCAGGGCCTTCATACACCGTGTCTTAAGATAAGTTGACCAGGGGTTAAAAAAAGCCAGGGGGACCCAGGCGAATGACCCGAACGGTGCGCTGTTGCCTGTTGTGTGGAGCATCCAATTTTTTTTTCTGCCAGCCAATTAATTAATAAGGCTAATGAATTCGCTATTTTTTAATTACGGGTCTTGGCTCCGAGGTGTCAATGACAGAGTTGTAGATTGTCTCGGTATAAAGGCAACTGAAGTAGTTGCAGGTCACTACGCCTTCGTTTCCTTTTTTCCCCGGGTTCAAAAGTTGGTTTCGGAAGTTGCGCCGACGCGCATCGATTACAGCGCAGTCTGAAGGGCGTGCTGTGAAAGAGGAGAAACGTCTCCGCCTCGTTCATAGAACGCATCCTTGCACGATTAGAACCTTAATTTCTCATCAGTCCGATTGAAATTTCCACCGACAGTTCAAGTAAAAGTTGAACCTCGATATGGACCCAGGAAGACCTGGAAGGCAACCCCAAGCATCGTTCAGGCTGGGAAAATTTGTGTCCATATCGAACGAACAATAAAAGTATGATTAAAAAAACGAGCAAAAATCTGCAGGCGCTTCACACAGGCCGTGTTTCCTCCCTGTCTTCGCTGCCTGAAACAGAATAGAGAGTAATCGCCGGGGCTGTGATTCAGTTATCAGTCTAGAAGGACCGCTCGTCCTTTCCACGGCGATTAATAATTCGTGCACAGCACCAAGATAACCTGGGCGTCATTCATCTCTAGTGCGCTTGAGGGTGCTGCATTCGTAGGGTATGGTTGTCAAATCTGAGTTGCCACGATTCCTGTTTCTCAGCTTGGCTTTTGAGTCCCAGCTTTTGTACCCAGGAAAAGAGGAAACCAGAAGCCATAGCGGCCTGGAACCACTTCATTCCCCTGTGCTCTCTCATTAACACCACGAAGATATAACCAGTAACTAAAATATAGCGAATTACTTACCCTTAATTGGGTGGAACGAAAAATATGTTAATGATAAATAATGATCCACACAACAGGCAACAGCGCACCAATGGTTTCATTCGACTAGAGCCCCCCTCCTCGTTTTTTTAAACCCCTAGTATGCTGTATGTAGTATGCCTTGGAGGAGTTTTGCACAACACTTTGAAATTTGATTTTCTTATTTCAGGTTCCGGAAGTAAATGTGGCTCCCTACTGGCTATGAGACTTGACAGCAGACCTGGATGCACCAGCCTTGTCTCCAAAAAAAAAAAAAAAAAAAACGGCCCTTTTCAAGGCCACCCAACTTTTGCCACAAGAGGATTTGCCTTGCGTGCAGATAACCCTTTCAGAGGAACATTATAGAATAATAGCCTTTTTGATTGTTTACACACCGAGAACATGAAATAATATCGGTTTCTTTCCTTTCTTTCAGGAGTAGTCACCTGCAACACCAGGGAGCGTAACCACAGTGGGAGCCTACAAAATGTATCCTAACAAGGAATAAATGTCTACATGCCACTACAGTTTTTTGAGATTTCGCATTGCAGTTGAAATTGAGAGGAAAAATGTGCTTTGTCAATGAGCTGCAGCTGCTTTTGTTATCCCCTGATTCCAGGAAGAGGAAAACTAAGGACACAGGCTTGCATAGCGTATTAGCACACCAGATATGGATCTGCCAACATGAACCCTCCTAACATCCCTGTGGCAGCGTACCTGTAACCACCCAGACTTCACACCACATTAATTTAGAACCCAGCACAACATAATAAAATAGCTTAGGTTTATTTGCCTCCCATACATAATGGGAGGCAAATAAACCAAAGCTATTTTGTTATTCCCACTCCGTCATAGTCCACTGTACAATAAATTGATACAATTTATTGAAATTCCTTCCCATCTCCCCGACCGCCCTCGCCCATCCTGCCCATGGAAGGACAGAAGAAAAGCCAGTCAAACATCGAAAGGTTTATTGCATACCTTGACAAGCCAAGGCCGCTCCCTCGGCAGCACCCCCTCGATCGTGCCGCTCGCAAAAGTCTTCCCCTCCCACCTCCCCGTCGTTCCTTTTTACCAGGTCCTGTGTTACTCCCTTTCTACCCCTTGGCAATCGCGCCTTCCCGTGGCGGCTCCTTCGTCGCCTTCGCTGCCTTCTACTGGCGCCCCCTATAGTCTCCACATCCCCCCCCCCACCTACAAGTCCAGAGCACTGGGTCTTCAGATATCCTCGTTCGCATCGAGGTCGATGAGGACGTCGTCTTCCTGAGGGTTGGGGAGTGCAGCTACTCCCTCCGCTTCTCGCAACAACTCTGAGCGGAGCCGGCGGAGAGTAGCCAGGGCAGGTGGCGACGTCGCCGGGTTCTGGGCGCGCTCGCTCGGTGCGAGACCGGTGGAGGTCTCCCTGTCGATGAGTGGCACGGTGGAACTCCGGGACTTTACAAATGGGGCAGAGGAGACGCTGCTCGTCTTTCGTGAGGGTTTGAAGCGGGTCCGCATGGTGCCTCTCCTCGAGCGTCAGGCCCCGAAAAGGCAGGGGGGCGGTGGCTGGGTCGGCGCTCGTGAGCGGGCGCGGCTGGGACGACCACTTGGAGTGCGAGGCCCACGACACTGGATAACCTTGGTGAACAACCGTCCACGTAGCCGCTGATTTCTGCCGCGGGCAAGACCTGGCTGGTGCCGGATTCGATGGCGGTCCTCTGTGAGACCTGTTGCGTCGGTGCATACTGGACCTAGAAAAACTATAGGGAAAAGCAGTAAGAGGGAAACTCCGCACTGCGAGTGCCTGGATAAGAACTCCCCAAATACAAATGTGGAAGTCCGCGTAACGGAAATCACAGAAATATAAACTACATCGCGAGCAGCAAGTTTTGGTGACCGAAAATAGTAAGTGCTACGTGCGCTGCGTGCGCATAGTGCCGTAGTTGAAAGCAGATTCGGAAGGATCCACGCGTAGCTGATGCAATGCGGGCCTTTCAGTGTCCCTAACTGCAGCGATCTACCTCCTCGCAAATACGAAGGGATCAAATGCTTGGGAGAACAACACATTCGAAGCATGGCTTGCTCGTCCCAACCAGCTAAAAGCCGGCAATAAATCTAGCTGACACGAGATTCAGTAGAAAGATATCGTGAAAGTACGATCTTTCCACGCTATCGCTTCAGAGCTATGCAAGCGATATGCTCGAAGATATGGGCGAAAGCGGGGGTGTGGCACTGGCGGGAATAGCCCGTGCAACGCATCGCCTATCACTGCAACCTGTTGGATGCGCGTGATTATGACATCAACTTCGAATCCCGTTTCGGTCTGATAGGCCGTCTGGTTAGGCAGTCTGACAACGACTTATCGTCCACGTGCCCCTGAAAGGAAAGCACCGGAATGCAAGTCGTAACGACGCGTGCAGCTATGCTTACGGCGGCGAAACCAACCTAGCATCAATGCGCACCGTCATTAGCACGCACAACTTGGTTGCACGTTGCTAACAACTCTCCCGTGGAGGAAGTCGGGCTACGGCCCTGGAGGCACCGCTGCTACGACGTCCTACGGGGAAGGCACTGCAGACACCATATCCCCATTGGCGAGACTACACGGGTCATGGAATGTCGAGCGTCCGGCCGACTAAAGGGAACGGTCCCGGAGACCTCTTTGTCTAAGACCGGTATCGTACGTAGGGTCCTAGGCGTGGGGTGTATGCCGAGAGCCTGTCTCCGTGAGACTCTGATACGAGAGCAACTGGGAAAACTAACACATAAATGAAGGGGGAACACGTCGAGACCAACCTATTGCGTTCCTCCATGCGGATGGGCACACGAGTGGGTCCCTGGGGTGGCGGGCGTTGTCTGCATGCTCCAGCAGTGCGAATCACGAGGCCAGTGAAAAATACTAGAATTTCGATAAGATACCGGGGCGACTCCGCTGCACCAGGCAGGTTGAGCTAACTGCCCCTCGAGACAACAACACAAGGTTGCTTCCGTCCCGTAAAGAACGAACACACAAAACAACAAAAAATAAAGCCAGCGGTAACGCTAATGCACTGTGCAAATTACGGTCACTGCTGCGGAGACAAGAGCACGAAGCTCCTTCCAGCCTCCAGAAAAGAAAAGCCAAATTGAAAAATTACAAACATACCTCGCCTCGCACCCTCACCAGCAGAAGATGAGAAAATCCTGCCGACTGCGCCATTTATGGGAATTCCTTGCCATCTTCCCGACCACCCCCGCCCATCCTGCCCATGGAGGAACGGAAGAAAGGTCAGTCAAACATCAGACGGTTTATTGCATACCTTGACAGAGTAAGGCCGCTCCCTCGATCGTGCCGCTCGCACAAGTCTCCCCCCCCCCCCCACCTCCCCGCCGTTCCCTGTTACCAGGTCCTGTGTTACTCCCTTTCCACTCTTTGGCAATCGCGCCCTCCCGTGGCGGCTCCTTTGCCTTCGCTGCCTTTTACTGGCGCCCCCTGTAGTCTCCACAGGCTATACAGACTCAATGAGGCGATGGATGGTCTGTTGTCGTCAGCTCAGGCCTCCGCTGCGAAGGGACGAAACGCACAAACGCATCTCGGGGCGCTGAGGGACATGTTGGCTTATTACCAACGGAGACCAGGATCGTTTCTTCTGGTCAGTCCTTTCCAGGAGAAAGCGTTTGACAGGGTCTCGCACGAATACATGTTTCAAGTGCTTGAAAAAATAGGGCTTCCTTTGATGTTTCGACGCTACATTGCCCTCTTGACAACGATATCAGCAGCGTAATTGAGGTTAACGGAAAGCTAAGTCGACGTTTCCCGGTGTTTTCTGGAGTGCGTCAGGGCTGTCCGTTGTCGCCCCTGCTGTACGTCCTTACGCTCGAGCTTTTTGTTCGGATGCTTGTCAGCAGTGACGCCATTCCAAGGGTGTTCACACCGGGCAGTGACGGTCAGCCGACAATATTCGCCTATGCTGATGACGTGACTATATGTACCACAAGCCCAAACGCCGTCGGAGAAGCCCTGAGGCTGATGGAAATATATGCTGCTCGGTCAGGAGCCAAGCTGAATAAAGCAAAGTCATGTCATGTACGTGGGCTACCCAGGAATTCACCGTCACATAGCCGGCATACCGGTAGTGGAACAGCTCACAGTGGAACAAAGTGCTGGGCGTTGTGTTCAGTTCACAAGGTGTTGCACCCAGAACGTGGACGGACATCGAACAAAAACTGCAGAGCATAAAGGACGAATACACAAATATCGAAACAGGTTACTGAGGAAGGCGGAATATGATACGGACGGAAATGTGCTCCGTCATATGGTATGCGGGAACATGTAGTCTTCCTTCCAGGGAGGTCGAAAAGAGGCTCACCTGTACAGTTATGTCTGTCCTTTGGCAGGGGAGGCCGGAAAAAGTAAAGAGGGTCGTTGTTCAGGCCCCGGCAGAGTGCGGTGGTTTGGGTATATTTAACATCAAACTCATGTCTGTAGCCTTAGCCATCACTCAGACATACAACACACTGGACGAGGGTGGCTATGTCGCCAGGTCCTTGGCGCTCTATGGTATGGGGACACTTTGTACTCTGTTTGGTCAACGCGTGAATCACTTGCTGCCCAGGGCCGAGCCACCGCTGCCGTTTTACGTGGAAATAGCTAAGTACATGCGGGAACTTCAGCGTGTCCTGCTGGGAGAAAGTGTTCGCTTCATGACGACAAAGCAAGTATATGAGAGCTTGTTTTATGCATGTGAGCGAGATGAGGTAACAACTCACATAGCCGCCACAAGAGGGTTATTGTTGTCATCATATTTAGACGAAGACCGGGTGGACTTGGCTTGGGAAATGTCTCATAATCTGTTGCCCGTGGCTACCCGACTTGTAAGGTTTCGCTTTCGAGCGTCCAGTGACTGTGCTACCTGCGGGGGCATGGAAAACCATAAACATACATTTTATGACTGTGTATTGGCTGAGGCAATGTGGCGCAAGATGGCAGCATTGTTTGGTTTGCCCAAAATAGCATATAGTACAGTGCGGGTGTGTGACCCAATGCCAGTGCGGGGAGGCCAGATTCCGTCTTTTTGCTTGCTGCTGACATAGATGAAATTCCAGCTGTGGGCTTCACACAACCGCAAACTGTATGGGGGGACAGATGAATCCCTAAGGGTAGTCACGTTTTATGTTAGACTATCCCTGGGGAGAAAACTCCAACACGAGTTGGATGTCTAGGGCGAGGTTGCCTTCAAAAAGCGCTGGCAGGGGGCACTGGAAGGTGTTTCTGCGGCAGCAGGGGCGAATTGTGGATCAGGGTGCTGCGCACGGGTCTCGTTCTTGTGCTGTACGGGATGACTTGGATTGTACTTGCTAAATGCCCACACTGTAGAGCTAGCGACTCTGTGTTGTTGTGTGGTAGGTATAGGTTTATGGCTTATCTATGGCTTTGTACTGTGATTTGTGATTTGCGACGATGTGATGTGCATTGACCTGGTTTGGATGACTGTTTTGACCTGATCTGACCTGTGTGAACAATCGTTGTTCTTTTGTTAATAAACTTTTACTAAAGATCACCGTAGAGGGGGACAGCAGAACGAGCTTCTAGACAATTTGTGCTAGGCCTAACCCGTTTGGGTAAGACTATATTATTCAATTCAAAGAGAGAGCATGGTGAGAAACCACTCGTCTCTACTCCCCCGCCCCCGCCCTCGAGGAAAAAACAAAAAAAGACAGCGAGAGAGGGAGGGGTATGTGACGCCAGCTCTTTGCTCCTCATATACGGGGTATATAGTGAGCTCGCGCCAAGAGAATGCAGGATATATGCTCTCGTCTCCCTTCAAATCTACGTATTGATCTTTCGCCTGTCAATTGTACAGATAGGAAAGACCCTAGAAGAAGATGACCACATAGTCAAACCTATCATGTTGTATGCCATGGGGACAGAGGCACGAGTGTTTGCAGAGAGGCTTGACAACACAAGACCGAAGGCGGAGAAACCCACCCCATTCTATGCAGAGCTAGCCAGGTACGCGCGAATTCTGCAGCGTTTTCTGCCAGAAGGGACCCTGCCATACTTGTCGACAAAGCAAGTCTATGAAGAGCTGTATAAAAGGTGCAAAATGCCAGATAATCCAGTGCAAGAAAGACAACACCGAAGACTGGTAGTGGCTAACGTTCTTGACGGAGTCCGTGCAGACCTGGCCTGGGAACTGTCCCATAATGCCCTTTCAGTGAAAACGAGGCTCTTCAGATTTCATTTTGATGGTTAAAATCTGTGCGGTGTCTGCAGTGGACTACAAAACCACAGACACGTTTTCTATGAATGCGTGTTGGCAGCAGCGTTGTGGCGGAAAGTCGCCACCGTGTTTCGTGTACCTCGGATACAATACGACACTGTGATTTATTCAGACCCTCTGCCAGTGGCTGCTAGTCGAATTCCATCTTTCGCACTTCTCATGGGTGAGGTCAAACACGAGATCTGGCGCTCCCGAAACAGGCGAGTGTACAGTGGTGGTGATGTGTACCTGAGGACCTCACTCTTTAAAATCCGGTTACACTTGAAGGAGAAACTACAACGAGAACTGGACTCTATGGAAGTGAGTACTTTCAAGAAAAGGTGGAAGGTCCATTGGCTATTGTTTGTGAGATCAAACGGCAGAATAGTGGTCAAGTTTTAAATCTCTCAAGTGTTAGCAATTGGAAATTTACATGAATTGTGAGAATTAGAGTGTGCGCCGTTGAGTAGGAGGTGCTCCTGAGCCGGTCAATTGTGGTGTATATGTAAATATTATGTAAATAAGATGTACATGTGTTGTAAATGGGTTGTAAATTTGGTGCACTTTTCCCAATAAAGTTTATCATTTTTATCAAATGGGGAAAGAAGCGAGCTTCTGAACGGCGGAAGGATATTCGCATACTGCAGGTAGGGCTTCGGGGGCTTCTAGAATGTGGATTGTCTACCCAAGAGAGTAGTAATGTATCAGCTCAAGAAGCCGGCAAGACACATCTTCGTCTGGACGCCATTAATTAGCAATTAGAGCTAATTGGGACCCCCCACATTAATCAGGACCCTCCAGAGAGTCATTACACTAATTGGGGACCATCTAAGACACGTCCAGACGAAGATGTGAGTTGCCGGCTACTTGAGCTGATAAAAAATAAAAAAATAGGTAGAAAATAAAATGAAAAGATACAAATAGAGTGGAGAGAAACAATTTATTCGAAAATCAACGATGCCGCGGCGAAGAAACGGCTCCGGGGTGACCAGTGCTTGTTGACGTCGGGTAGTTGCAGAGATCGACGACAGGTGGCCACTTAGTTGCAAGGCATCACACCAGATGGCGCCACCATCATAGCTCTAGAGGAGAGAGACAGAGAACAAGATACTAGCGGCAGGTAAAAATGACAGCACTGCTAAACAAGTCTAGGCATGCGAGAGAAAAGGTCTAACCGCTACTGCTAAACAGAAAACAGTACACATCGGGGGAAAAAGGCTTACGGGGGGACGATCGCTTAGGCCTAACCTCAACACTACGCAGCTAACACAAGGCGGGAACCACACATCGCTAAACATGCGAGAAAAGGCTTAACACGAGCGCGGTCACCGCTAAACACGGCAAACATACGAGAAAAGGAGCGCGCTTGGGCATAACCTCAACACTACGCAGCTAACACAAGGCGGGAACCACACATCGCTAAACATGCGTCAACAGGCTTGGACACCGCAAAACAAGTCTAAACATGTGAGAAAAGGCTTAGCACGAGCGCGGTCACCGCTAAACACGGCAAACATACGAGAAAAGGAGCGCGTCAAATCACTCACCTTTTCCCCCGCGGCAACTTCCAGGCAGAAACTGAGCGAGCGCGCGGAGCGCACGTCCGTCTTCCGAGAGAAACTGAGAGAGGCGACGCGCAGCGGCTGCTATGGATGCGCGCGCGCCCTCTGCTCCACCCGTCCGCGCATGCGCGCGCTGCTAGCTCCCTCTGCGCCGGCCGCGGGTGTTTTCGGTTTCGGCTCTCTGCTGCGCGCGCGCTCCTAGCGGCGACGGGTGGCTTTTCAGTTTCGCTTTCATTCTCCGTTCTTTGCGCGCGCGCGTTTATCTCTATAAAGGCAGCGCGCACCGCCCTCGCGTCATCACTACGTGAAGATGTTCAGCTACCACTCTTTACAAAATTGTTCCCGCACCCACGCTTCTTGGGAAGAAGTGGAGAAGGAATGTTTCAACGGCGAAAGTCCCCGCAACGAGCTCGTCATCACTGCTTTTCGCTACGTGATAGACATGGTAGGCTTTGGCAATATAGGAGAGATCTCGCCGGGGCCGCTGCAGGAGATGGTGCGTCGGATCTACGCCCGTTACAAGAACGTCTGCATAACGGTTCCTGACGGACCCCTGGGACTGATGAGCGAATTTGTGAGCTTGGCCAACGCAGAATTCAACTACATCGCTGCAGACATCGTGGACCTTCTCGCTCGTGCCATCGCTCATATTAAGCACGCCCTGCGGAAGCAGCGACATTTGCAAGCAGTCTACATCGCCAATTTTGTCATTGATTTATTGAAATACCGATTGGTTATTGACATGCAACGCATTAAACAGTCCGAATAACTTTGACGTGACTCTGTGTGTTCTTTCACTGAAACATCTTTATTGAATACAAACAAAAGATTTGGTCAATAGATGCCAGCACCCTCCCTAACTTGCCTCAAGAGAAAGGATATGGGGTATCTTCATCGCAGCGTCGTCATTGCGCGGGTTACTGCGCCAGCACGATGACGGAATGGTCATTCTTTTCGTACACCCATTCCGCTACCACACTGCCACGTTGACCCGTGCTTCTCCTGTCTGAGGGAGAGAGAGAGAGAGAGAGAGAGAAGCATGTCTCGACTAGAACTTTTATTCTCGATTACATGCGCGTGCAGCTCTTTGTTCCGCGGTTACTCGATGCCTGACGACGTCGACGCTCTCGGGCTCTCTTCCGGGTTTTCCGTTGCTGCACAAAGAGAGAGAGAGCACTATCGTAATCCTATACGCGTCAAAACACTAGGAAAGCTTACCGTATTCGCAGCTTCCATAAGGGAAGGAGTGTACGGCATCCACGAGATAGCGCTTGTCGTCGTAGGGGACCAAGCTCTTCTTGAGTCTCGAAATGGTGTACATCGTTTGCTTTATACTCTGGATGGTGCACTGCTTCTGAGAGACCGCCTTTTCATTGAACAGAGAATCTCGGTACACTTCGTGCAATAAATGTTTCCTCACCACGTCTTTCTTAACTCCTTTCGCTCTCGCGATCTGTTTGTGTGTCCCAGCCAAGAGGATGCTGTACATTTTCGCTCGGATGGCTACGACTTCCTGAATAACTCCACCTCCTGTCTCGTCTTTGAAGTACCCCATCTGATTCGCGTGCTCGTCGTTGAAAAGTGGGTGGTCCGGCGGATAGGAAGATAGATCTAACTCACTCTCAATCTTCATCAGCTGCTCTTCCAGGCTTTCACACGTGAGAGAAAAAATTATGCTGTCCGTGTCGCTATAGATCAATTGCACTGGACATGTCAAGCGAGAAAAGAGCGATTCGTAGATGAAGCTGTACATTCGGACTTTGGATATTTCAAGAATGGCAAAGCCCACGTAAAGGGGGTGCGTGCATTTGATGCGGCGTTGCTTCATCTCGTATAAGATGCACTTATCACTCAGAATGTGAAAATGCTGACTGTCGACGGAGCTAGCTTTTCGGAGCGCGCTTTCTTTGTCGTAGGCTATAGCCTACCTTTTCATGCGTCTCACATTTTGTATCGACTTACCGAACGTGCTGTTCGACATGGTTTTGTACAGAAGTCGCTCGAATTTCGTGGTCGCGGCATTCCTCAACGCGACGTTTCTCTGCACGAAGGTTCGCAAAAAGTTGTCTTGGTGGAACGAGAGGATGTTGTGAACACGTTTTATTTTCATGCCCAACCTCACGTACAGAGCGAGCAATGCATAATGAACGACATAGCGTTCTTTGTCGTGGCACGTCAGCAAGAGTTTCTTGGTGGGAGGGGCGTTCAGCGACAACGCATCTTTCAGGTGGCGTTGGTAGGGGGACAGTTCGTTCTCGTCCACGCACCTGTGTTCTGGTGCCAGTGGAAAATCCCTGGTGAGCGCGTGCAGTTCTTCTGGATATGACAAGTCTACCACGTACACGCAACCCACTTCCGAATCGTGAGGAATGTTGAGAAAATCGATCTCGCTCCACCTCGAAGGATCGACCCACTCAAAACCTCCTGTTGGGAGATGGAAAGTCATCGCGTACGGGTACAAACTGTTCACGTCGAGGTACTGGATAAAAGTCTTTTCTTGGTGGGGATCGTAATCGTCACACCCCTCGTGATTAGCCCTACAGTATCTGTGGAAGCTGTTACAAATGCCTCCCCTGATCCCCTTCTCGATCGTTTCATACATCTCGCGATCGCTCATGAGCTCGAGTTTGACATTGGTGAGCTTCAGAGCGCTGCTCCACGCGTAACTGGCGAGGGACATGGCACGTAAGATATCCATCCCATCCGTCTCTAGCGCAATCTTCCTGAAATACAGTACGACGTCGCAGAGCTGACAAGCGTCCAGCGTGACGTAGAGACGCGTGTAATCTCCTAGGTCCTTGCATTTGAACAATTCGAAAATCTCGAGGGCGTACTGATAGTCCTCGTCCGTGATCTCTTGGTCGTTCAGGTCGCTTTTGAAAGCTTGCTTTGGCGGTAGTGCGGGCAAATTGTACGCTTCGAAACTGTCGACGAAGGTGTACGGGTAAATTCCCTTCTTGAGAAGCCGTCGGAAACGGTCACCAAACATTTGACGGGTGCAATGAAACGCGCTCTCGCCACCGCTGGCGAGAAGGGTTTCCACCAGGTTCGACAAGGACAGGTTGAAAAACTGCGTGGTATCGCGGAAATAGAGATCTCCAATATTGAACCCTCTTATCTTTTCCGAGCTCGAAGCTAAGATCCACGGTTCGCCCAGATTTAGAACGTGCATGTGGCGGAGAAGGGAGCTCAAATCGTACTGCAGGTTGTGCACGCACACGACGAGTTCTTTGGTGTTACGACACGTAAGGTTACACGTATCACACAGCGTCGCGACAAAATTCGAGGAACCGGGATCTACGAAACGGGTGTGGTCGTGATGCGACACCTTCCGCGTATGTCGGTTAAATTCGATTCCACAAAATTCGCAGTGCGTAGCGCTCGCGTGCCGAAAGTGGTCTTCCATACTCATGACCAACGGTGAGGGAAAACGGTTCAGCCTATCGATTTGTTCGCTAAATCGCTTTAGTGCGAGCAAGCATTTTTCTGCCGCGTTGGGTCCCAAATAGCCATCTACGTCCATTATTTTCCCATCACAACTTCTCACTAGCACAATGCTATACGAGCTCATCCTGTGCACACTCGAGGCGTCCTTCACGAGCGCGTCCTTTTCCAAAACGCTCTCCGTGTCCAACACCGCGAAATAGGGATAGGGATGCATGTACTGTATCTTGTTGAAGGAGACGCTCTCCCCCGCTTTTGGCATTTCGAGAATTACTTCGTTTACGTCTCGACACAAACGTTCGTGTTGCTGCAATGCCCCTCTCGTTCCGTAACCGGACGTGCATTTCTCGCAATAAAAGTAGTCACTTCGTCCCATGAAAGTGCTAAATTTTCGGATCCCATAGAAATGCTCCCTAACCTCGAGCAGGTGGACTTTATCCTTATAGAGCGTAGAGGGAACCCGTCCGGTAGATATCGAACTCGTCTGCTCGTCGAACACGTAGATGTACACGGAGATTTTGTTTTTTCTCTCCCACAGGGCAATGTCTTCGTAAGTGACTGGGAAGCAGGGTGGCCAGTACGTTACGCGCGTCTCCGGATTCGAAGGATTCATGTATTTGCGGTATCTGGCATAATCGTTTGGTTTGTTCCTCAAAGGATGTAAGAGCGCAAGCACGCTATACTTGAAACACTCGTTTTCGTGATTCGGTGGAAGTTTGACGTTTGTGAGAGTCTTTGTTTTTTTCTTCAACATTTCGGGAAGCTCGATCGTGCATCCAATCCGCTTCGGTTTTAAGCGCGTTAGTTTTAAGTCGACACATTGGACGTCATTCGAGGTGAAACCAGACCCTTCTCTCGCATAGTTTTCAACGCGTTGCGAGGATTCTGCGATAGCAGCATTTATCGCGTCTTCGATTTCTTGGCGGTTATGAACGACTCTCATGTGAAGGTTCACGTGAAGGAGATGCGAAGTCAACCCGTCGGCTCCGTCCTTAACCATGAGCGCCTTCGAGCACAGACAAAATTTGAAAGGCATGGGATAAGCTTCGAGAACGCGCGTGATTACTGGAGCTATGCTCGGTAGATAGAGTCGCAAATCGTCGACGTTGTCGTCGTGCGGGGAACAGAGAAGCGTGTACCTAGTAGCCGTTCCGTCAAATGCCTCATCTGTGACAAAAAAAGGAAGGAATCGTCTCTCCGTGACGGAGGGATGATTCTCTACGACGTGTTCTCTCAATTCAACGATTCTACGACCCTGGACAGGCTCAGCTTCGTTTCGAAATTCTGGGCTTGCATCTGGTGATTCATCTCGAACCCTACCAGACAGAGGAATGAAATCTGCATACGACTGATCCCCTTCCCACATGAGCAATTCGTCGTCGTCGTCGTCTGTTTCAGGTATTACGAAAGGCGGACTACTGACTCTGTCGTCGTCGTCATCTGAAAGGACGGCTGGGCTATTACCGAGATTCTCTATTCTAGCTTCGTGCTCTCTTTCTACGGCCACGAGCATGGCATCGATGGGGTCGTACTGACATACGAGACAGCGCGGCACTGCGGTCAAACAAAATCAGTACGAGATTTCCTCTCACGAAACAATGCTCACTTTTCCCTTCAGTTGAGGAACGCTTGAGATTGATGATGAGAGACGATGGGATGAGTTCCTGTGTTCAGTGTCATGCGGTGACAGCGGCTATTGGTTCCTGAAAAACAATGTCATACATAGAATACACTCTCACAGCAGAGACGGTCAACTTACATTTTGGTCCACGAAACGACTCACGTCGTGGATGGATGGATGGATGGATGCCCCTCGTGGGCTGTCGATCAATCGTCGTAGCACCAGCGCACCTTTTATAGTCGCTACACCGCTCTCCTCCTCCTCGCGTTGCGACGGTGTCGTCTGTACTTTGACCACCCCGCCTTCCGTCTTTCGCGCCTTTTTGCGATGTCGCATATGACAATGATACTATCGACGTTGAATAAAACATTACACTAATTTCTAGCTAACACTCTGGGACGACTTGTACATGACGACGAGAAGACCCAGAGTGGGATTCGAACCCAGGATCCTTCTACACTGGGCGCGACACACTAACCACCAATCTAATTTGTACTGCGTGACGTTTTTCGTATTGCGGGGTTCGTGTCTACACACGTCACAACATGTTCAAACACGTCCAAACATGTTCAGACATGTTCAGTGACGTCACAACATGTTCAAACACGTCCAAACATGTTCAGACACGTTCAATGACGTCATAAGAGGAAGAGAGAGGAACGAGTGTGTCCAGGGGCGACTTCGACGGTTCGCCGCCCGTGTCCGAACATGTTCAAACATGTTCAAACACGTCTTAACATGCCCAAACACGTTCAATGACGTCATAGAGAGTGAGGGGCAAAGCTTTACTATAAATGTCGAAGCGAATGGCCGATCGTCATTCCATCATGATCAGCTTGGTAGATCCTCGTAAGTAATACCCATGACGTCATCATCATCGCCGAAATGTTTGAAGAGTTTCGTTTCCAGTGTACAACACTTTTGCTGCGCGTGAAGTCGGTTTTTTCCCGCCTCACATATTTCGGGAGATTGGCAGGGCCCGCTTCTTCTGCACCAATTGCGGTGGATTGTGGTCCAAAGGTACGCTTCCTCGTTATTTTTTTTTTTTTTTTAATACGTTCTATAATCGTTCACATTTTTTTTCCAGAGCAAAAGCATTGGACGGACCGATTGATTCGCCCGTTTCTCGGCTGTCGGACGGTACCGTTCGACGTACGTTGCGAAGGACTTCGACTATTGAAGGAAGATGGAGAAGATGGACCATCAGTGTCACTCTGTGACTGAAGAAGATTGTACGTGCGTGTGTGTTTGAGATATAAAAACATGCGTTTCTCACACTCCTTTCGTTGCAGATTACGAATGGCTACTGACGGGAGATCTACCCCTGGTCCTAACCTTCAAGCCTCCTCCAAAGACCTTCTTTTTGCGAATCGGCGATCAACCGACTACCTGTCGCTGCGGTGGGCTCTGGTCGAGAAACCCCAGCCATTGGTTAGACTCGAGCCTTCGTCCGCATTTGGGCTGCCTTCCCGGCTACGAAACCAAAGCTGGAGCCTAATTCGTGTGTAACGAGAAATAAAAAAAAAAGGTTGTCTACTCTCATTCCGTCTCAGTCATGATGACGCCCGAGCAGAGGTTTGCCACCTTTGTGCAAACACGAATGTATCGGGACTTGCTGCGATTACGCGATTATATTCACGGCGATAGCTGCGAGGGAGACTTTCGCTCGATTCTCAAGACGATACCCTTACGTCTGTTCACCGTCAGTGGGAAGATTGCAAAGAAAATGAAGCGTTTCGTAGATTACAAGCTCGAGCTGTTGGAAAAGTATAGACGAGGAGAGACAGTCGACCCGTGTCTCATCAACGCGGGTTTCAACCGACCTATCGTCCGTCGCTACTGGCTTCTCCACACATCCCTCGACGTCACGGTGCAGACCGGCGACGACGGCGGTGAGCGTCGGGTCAGCACGTTGGATGATCGTCTCGCAAGGGTCTTGTGTATGTCGTGAATAAATAAATAGTCTATTTTTTACGAAACGAGTTCGCTCACGAGGAGACGTTTTATTGTTTCGTCATTCTCTTCGAGGTTACAGGAAAACATGGATACACAACTTTTCAAGCTGTAGCGTTTCGACATGCGCGTGGCTACGTAGATACAAAAAAGCCCGCAGTAAGGCGAAAAAGGTGATTGAATACACTTGTCGTTATACTCGTCCACTACAGGTAAAGTCCTTCGAAGGTTTGCTTCGATGGGGGGAAGTCCGTAGCTGTCGAAAAACACGGCAGACCCGTCGTAGTTTTTCAGGTAGAGCACCCAGTGCTGCCCGCGTCTTCTTCGCTCTTCCGTATTGATGATTAAATAACCGGGCTTGCGTAAAACGAAGGCTTCGTTTGAAGCGCAAATGCCTCTCAGCATGGAGGAAGCGAGGGGGTTCAGGGACACGAGTTCCAAGATGTCGCTCTCGTACATCTTTTTTTTTTATGGGAAGGTGACCGTACGGTCCTTGTCGACGTACATGAGCTTGGGACACTCGGAAATCAAGAGGACGGTGACCGCGTGTGGAAGGGCTTTAGCGAAGCGTAATTGCAGGCGAACGTTTCCTTTTCGCCACTCGTTCAAATGCGAAGGAGAAGAACACTTGTCCACGTCCAAGTTAAAGTAGAGAAGGAACCCGTTCGTTTTAAAT
Source organism: Ornithodoros turicata (assembly GCF_037126465.1). Taxonomy (NCBI): domain Eukaryota; kingdom Metazoa; phylum Arthropoda; class Arachnida; order Ixodida; family Argasidae; genus Ornithodoros; species Ornithodoros turicata. The sequence goes on along the minus strand of NC_088201.1, from coordinate 159,326,847 downwards.
CGCTCGTAGCTATACTTGAAATGTTTCTCTCCCAGTTCTTGCAAGAAGTTAAAGTAGGGAATTTTGACGAGGTCGTTCTGAAAGTCGTACTCGGCTCGCACTTGCTGGCCGTCCACGGAGAGCATCGAATGAGACAGGTCGTAATGACGGAATTTGTAGGGGTTCGATTGGATGTCGCCGAGAAAGTCGGACGTGGCGAGCAGGGCGACGCATAATTTGGAAGGTACCCTTTCGGGGTAAACGTTTTCAAAGTGAGCGTCCAAGCTCCCGGCACTCAAGCTCCGCACCTTGGTTTCCAATCCGCGTAACACGTAGATGGCCGGCGTGGTCTGAAGCCGCCGCTCGTATTCCAAAAATAGGGAAGGTGCCAGCGTCACCTTTTTCAAGTGTAACGTCATTTCTTTAATGTCCACCTCGTAATTGTACGTTTTCTTGTCTTTGGGGACCGATACGAGTTTAAATTCGTCGTTGTTTAACAGGAAAACGACGCGAATTTCGACGGCAGGTACCATCAGGCGCGGCTGTTGAAACAGGTCGGTATTGATCTGACCGACCAGGTTAAAGTATTTTCCACCCTTCGTCGCTTCGTAACGTTGTTTCGGACCGCGAGACGAGACGTCGTAATCGTCCTTTAAATGTTCGTCGTCCTCGACATAAAGTCCAGCCGCGTGCACTGTTTCTTGAGCCATGGCCGTGGAATGAAGCACGACGTCCAAAATACTCCTGTAGGCGTACAACTCGTTGGAACTGACGAGCTTGTTGTTCGCATAAACGGTGACCGTCTTAAACATGCCGCTCAACAGGTGGTTTATTGGGAAAACGACATCTTTCTCGTCCATTTCTTCCCCGTCGTCGCGAACAATGCGCACGGTCAAAGACACGAAACTGCCGTAGAGATCCAAGTGTGCCCTTTGCAAATTTTGAATACAAAACTCGATCACGGAATTATTTACTCCGTTGACCGGATAAAAAAGTTGGTACGAAGTATCTTCCACGCCGTATTGAATGGAAGGGGGTTCGAATATCATCACGTCACTCGTTAGACAAATCGGCGTCTGTATTTTTCCTTTCGTTGACGTCATGACGGAGCGCGCGCAGCGGATGTGTGACCTTCACGGCGTACCAAAGATATCTGCAGGTGCGTCGTGTGTCGGCGCCTTTTGTTGTCGTTTGCGGCGTTTCTTTCCATTGTTGTTGTTTCCAGAGCCCTCCATGGAATCCAGCACGTCTCTTCCCGTTGCTATGGCGTCTTTTTTACTGCGCGCGATATTCCTTCGCCATCGGCCAAATTCCGCGCCAAGCGCTTCAACGTTCTCTTGGCGATCGGTTTTATTTGCTGCCAGATGGGAACGATGAACTTGGATATGTTGCTCAACACACCGCCCCCTCGTTGGAAAAGGGGTCCCGTGTACACGGGAATTATTTTGGGGGAATTACGGTACATATTTGAAATGCAACGTTAGATTGGTTCTGCCTTTGGACTGCAACGGCAAACGTCTTCCCGTTTCGTCCGCGAGAACGATCGTCACTGAAGGAATTTCGAATTGAGACAGGTTAAAATACTGGATGTTATCTAACGTGTAGGTGACGACGTGCTTGTCTTTCTCGTAATAAAAGGGTAGTATTTTTAATATCGGTTTTTTCCCGCTCCCCACGTACGTGGGTTCCACGATATCCGTGTACACGATTATGTTGTGAAACGGGGGTTCCAGGAGTACCTCGACGGAGCTCGTGGCATCCTCATCCCCCGTGAACACGGTACGCGATTCGAAGCCCAAAAGCACGGCCAGGTACTCGGAAAGTCTAAGGGTGGAGGTGCCCTCGGAAAGCCGAATTTTACATTTCTGTTCGGTTCCGTCGAAGCTGAAGCGCGCGCGTTCGCCTACGCGCTGATTAATTGCATTTAGAAGTGCTTGCGGCGTCGCATAATAGCCGGGAGGCAGATGTACTTGCAAAGATCGAGGAATTTTCGTCTTGATCGTGAAAGAAAATTGACGCGCTACGGGGAGAGAGACGCGTAGCGTTTCTTCGTGTCCCTCGACGGGTGTGAGATGTAGCAGCTTGACAAAGGGTTCCGGTACGTGCAACCCTTTCGGTGTTTTCAGAGAGTACACGTTATCCGCGAATTCTAGCGAGGCGTCCAGCTTGTGCGTCTGGAAATACTTGTTGAGTGTGTTCCGTAGGGACGTGGTTTCCGAATTCAGAGTGACGTCGCCGAAAGCGACGGCGGCTGCGGCGTGCTCCAATAAGATTGAGGTGGCTTCGCGTTCGCTCAATTTGGGGGGTTTCACCGCACGACCTGCTTCGCGGGACGCTAGCGAGGCGTCGAGCGCTTGCGCGAGCCGAGGGTCCAATTCCACGGCTTTCACGTCCACGGGTAAGACGAAGTCGTATCGCGATTTATTGTACGCGAAAGAAACGTCGAATTCCGAAAGGGCTTTTCCCAAATCCCTCTCGAGATCCGAGGTGACACGAAAAGTTCTGCCGGCTTCCACCGTATCCTCGAAAGAAACCTCGATTTTCGCATCTTGCCTTTCGTACCCGATATTTAAAAAATCGTTACTTATGCTGAGATCCATCAGACCGACTTTATACCGATTCGAGAGCTGAAGCGGGCTATCGAAAGCTACCGTGAAGGCGTTGAGTTTATTCGAGGGAAACTTATCCATGCTGGCGTTCGAGAGCAGGTGGACGTAGATGTCTGACATCATTTCCCAATCTTGACCACGTCGCTGCACGGAACCCAACTGTCGTGTTCTTTGTCGTAACCGAACCAGCGAACCAAGGAGAAGCTCTGACCGTTCACCTGCTTCTTCCTCAGCACTTTCGTTACTGGCCAAGGCTGATTGGCGTCTCGGGTTACGACGAGTACCTCCTCCGGGTAGAAAGATCCGTCCACTTCCTTACCCCGGTAATCTTCCAGGTGTACGACGGGAGGAGAGGTGTCTCTCAGGCGGGAGACGGTGAAAATCTGAGGCGACCAACTCCCTTCCGAGCTCTTATGAAAACCTTTTCTGTGAAGTAGGACCCTCACTTTATCCCCCAGTTTGAGCTTCTTTTTCACGGAGGGTACGACGGGCTTCCCATTTATCTTATTGAACAGCTCCAATTCGTTTTCGGGCGTGACTTCGGACGGGCTGATGCCCAAAGTCCTGTGTTTGGTGGTGTTGTAGTCGCGCACGATCTTGGGAAGCGCGGAAACGAAGTGGTATTTTCCCGTTACTCTAAAATAACGGAATATTCTGTCGCGTAAAGTGCGTATGACGCGCTCTGCCTGCGACGCTTTGATTACTGGAGAGAAGGTAGAATACATCTGTACCTTCTTTCGTGAGAGATACTCCTTGACGGTCTTGTTGTAGAATTCCCCGCCTCTGTCGCAAAAGATGCGTGTAGGTACGTTACCTCCCCGAAAAAGTCTTATCATGGCCCTTTTCATTTCGGCGGGGCGCTTCGTCTTTAGCGGGAGGGTGCGCAGAAAGCGGGAGAGGGAATCGATTGCCACGAGAATGTAGCGGTAGCCACCGTTGAATCTCTTGTATTTTGAAAAATCGGCGAGGTCCATTTGCCACACGTCGTTGATCTTGAGCGCGATGATGCGTCTCCTATTAAACTTTCTTCTGACCGGATGGTGGAGCGTGTAGGCATCCAGCTTTCTGAGAATGGCGAGAGCCTTCTTTTTGCTCAAGTGATGCGCTTTTCTATAGCGTTCCACACCCCCCAAACCACCCTCTGGTTTCTCATATCCCTCCATAAGTCGTCCACGCAATGGAGGCCTGCTGCTGCTGCTGCTGCTGTTGAGGCTCGCGAGATTTGGGTAGAGAAATCAGACGCAATAGTTTCGAGACTTTGGGGAACCAGGAAGGTTTCTTTCCCGTCTTACGTTGCAACAAATAATTGACGAGTTCGTAAACGGAGGAGTGTCTGATGGGCTTGCCCGACACGGAGACACAACCCTCGCGATCCCAGGAAAGAACCTTCTTTAATTCCGAGACGACCCTTTCCGCTTCCTCTTCGTCCACCTCTGGAGAGAGGAGCGAATAGTCAAAGTCATTTGTAGCGTCGGACGCCTTGTTTTTATTGTCGTAGGGGTCAAATCCGTACTGCTTGAGTATGCGATACAGTGCTTGCAGTATGAGTTTCACTTTGACGTCGTCACTCTCCTTCGAAGAAAGAATGTTTCCGATGGAGGAGGAGGTGGTCACTTCAATTCTCTTGGCCATTGGCGAAAAGGTTCAACACGGCGGAAAGCAGGAGAGGAACCACCGACGAAAGCACGCCCTGTCCTCGCTGCTGAGACAGATAGCGCTTCAAACGTTGCGGATTCTTGTGAATTTTTTTGTAGGCGAGCCGTCGTAAAAAGCGTTTGTGCTTCTTCAAACGCGCGAACGTATCTGGAGCTAGAGCCACCTTTCCGTTCAATACATTGAGGCAAATTTCGGAGAGGTGTTTCATGTCGGACGAGGACGAACGTCTCAAGACGTCGCGGCGGCGTGGAGGGGGTAGAGTGGAGAGTACTTTGAGTAATGTGAGGTGAGGGCGGAGATTCATTTCGGAGCGTAGATATATTGACGTTCTCCCGGAAAGATATTGCTACGCAACCTGTGATCCTCGTGCGTATAGTTGTGAAGATCCACGAGTAAATATGCGTGGGGCGACGACATCGCTTGTTTATATGCGTCCAGAAAATACTCCAATCTTTTTCTGCCAAATAGCTGTTGGCCGAAATGTTCCATCTGGTGCACGCTGCGCACGGTGCGCCACAGGACGACGTAACTGGCGTTGTAGGATATTGTTCTAAAATGGCTACTGTCGAAAAAGATGTTTTGAACGAGTAAGATCGAGGCGTTGGCGTGGTGAGAACCCCGAATGAAAAGATCGGTCACCTCCTTCAAGGAACCGGCGTCGGTCATGTGATCGTCGACGACGATCAGCGTAGCGCGCGACGTGTCCCACTCTCGCGGTAGCTCCTTGGTAAATTTTACGGAGTCCCCGAATTCGTCCTGCATGCTCGGCGAAGCATATTTCTGCACGTAGAATATTTGTGACGGAGGCTTGTCTACCACGTCGTTCAGGTTCCTCAGCACGTTAGCAACGAAAGTAGATTTGCCGCACATGGAGGGGCCGCTTAAGATACAGCGAAAGGGATGACGGAAACGAAAAGGTTCGGGGGAAGACATGTTGCGTGCGTACACGTTGCACGAAGAAAAAGAAGAGACTGAGACTCGAAGAGAAATGTATCGCTTTTATTTACACATCCTCGTCGTCGTCCTCTACATCGGAACTGCGTTCCCAATACAGATTGTCCAGGCTAAAGTTGGACTTCTTTTTCGCCAGTCTGTCCGCCGCTAAGATGCGGTCGAGCGTCTTCATCTTGTCCTGACACATTTCTTGACGCGCTTGCAACCATTCCAGGCGGTGGACTTGAAAGGCTTCCTCCACGATGCCGCGAATAAATTCGCGAAGTTCTTCGTTTTTTGTCTTTTCCTTGCGACGACGAGAAGCGCAGGAGAATAAGCCACACATGGCGTTTTTCACGTATCGGTCAGAATGATGACGCGAGCGCGGTGCGCGCTGCCTTTATAGAGATAAACGCGCGCGCGCAAAGAACGGAGAATGAAAGCGAAACTGAAAAGCCACCCGTCGCCGCAAGGAGCGCGCGCGCAGCAGAGAGCCGAAACCGAAAACACCCGCGGCCGGCGCAGAGGGAGCTAGCAGCGCGCGCGCGCATGCGCGGACGGGTGGAGCAGAGGGCGCGCGCGCATCCATAGCAGCCGCTGCGCGTCGCCTCTCTCAGTTTCTCTCGGACCGTCGCGGAAGACGGACGTGCGCTCCGCGCGCTCGCTCAGTTTCTGGCTGCCTCTCGTAGAGAGCAGACGTGTTTGTTCTCCGCGCTCGCTCAGTTTCTGCCTGGAAGTTGCCGCGGGGGAAAAGGTGAGTGATTTGACGCGCTCCTTTTCTCGTATGTTTGCCGTGTTTAGCGGTGACCGCGCTCGTGCTAAGCCTTTTCTCGCATGTTTAGACTTGTTTTGCGGTGTCCAAGCCTGTTGACGCATGTTTAGCGATGTGTGGTTCCCGCCTTGTGTTAGCTGCGTAGTGTTCAGGTTATGCCCAAGCGCGCTCCTTTTCTCGTATGTTTGCCGTGTTTAGCGGTGACCGCGCTCGTGTTAAGCCTTTTCTCGCATGTTTAGCGATGTGTGGTTCCCGCCTTGTGTTAGCTGCGTAGTGTTGAGGTTAGGCCTAAGCGATCGTCCCCCCGTAAGCCTTTTACCCCCGATGTGTACTGTTTTCTGTTTAGCAGTAGCGGTTAGACCTTTTCTCTCGCATGCCTAGACTTGTTTAGCAGTGCTGTCATTTTTACCTGCCGCTAGTATCTTGTTCTCTGTCTCTCTCCTCTAGAGCTATGATGGTGGCGCCATCTGGTGTGATGCCTTGCAACTAAGTGGCCACCTGTCGTCGATCTCTGCAACTACCCGACGTCAACAAGCACTGGTCACCCCGGAGCCGTTTCTTCGCCGCGGCATCGTTGATTTTCGAATAAATTGTTTCTCTCCACTCTATTTCTATCTTTTCATTTTATTTTCTACCTATTTTTTATTTTTTATCAGCTCAAGTACCGGCAGTAGTAATGTATCAGCTCAACTGGCCCACAACTCACACAGTGGCCTGGACGCCATTAATGAGCAATTAGAGCAATTTGGGACCCCCCACAGTAATTAGGATCATTCAGGGAGTCATTACACTAATTGGGGATCATCTAAGACAAGTCCAGACCACTGTGTGAGTTGTGGGCTAGTTGAGCTGCTAAAAAATAAAAAAATAGGTAGAAAATAAAATAAAAAGATGGAAATAGAGTGGAGAGAAACAATTTATTCGAAAATCAACGATGCCGCGACGGAGCACGGAGGCAGGTTGCAAAGCATCGCAGCACCAGTTCCGGACATCCTGTGACGTCAGCTGTGACGTCATCATGGCATGTCTGGGCAAGTTAGGACAGCTCTGGACATGTAAGGAGAAAAACACTCGTAATACAGAGGCTGGGAAAGCAAGAGTATGCAAACCATCAATAGCTAACAAGAAAAAACAATTAGTTACACAACAAATGAGCCCACCAGAACAGGAGCGCAGAACCATGCGACTGCTCCATCCGAGAGGCAGGCAGAAACTGACTCGTAATGCTTTTTTGTCCTGTATAAAGCCCCGCAGCTGCACCCCCTAGCGGTTACTTTCTCAACTAATCTCACAACAAAATTATTAAGAATCACGCCAGCGCTACTCCCGGTCCCAAGGCAGAAGATGATAGAAAATGGCGGGAATGCCCGGACAACAGCAACCAGCACTGGCACGAAAATCGCAAACAAAGCGGGAACAAAGTTGATGAAAGCATTAGTTACGCAACAAATCACCTCACCACAGCAGGAGCGCAGACCGATGCGACTGCTCTCGTCGACAGCCAGGGATCAAGTGACGACGGAGCGAACGACCGCACGTCTTCTCCAAACGAGAGCCAGAGGTGGACTGACGTAAGCGCCACTCTACGGGTGCTACGCATGCGCGCGCTCGTAGCGCCCTCTGCGCGCTCCTACCGCCACCTGCGAGAGGCTAAGAGAGAAGAGCATTCCTGCGCCCCCTGCTGGCCGTTCTCATTGGTCATGAGGCTAAGTGAGAAGAGCATTCCTGCGCCCCCTGCTGGCAGTTCTCATTGGTCCAGACATCATCCTATTGTCTCAGGGCTACACTGTTTTTTTCCACTAATGCTCCTTTGGTCAATCTGCAGTGAAGCCACGGTATGACGTCATCATGCACCTGCGTGGCTCAAGGACGCGTGCGCTCTAGACAGGGGACCTATTATTTATTGAATTACTATCCCAAGATTATTTCCTTTATTCTTCTATAACGATTGCATAGGAAACTATTGCAGAAGAGCACCATGCATGAAAGCTGATCGTAGGAATTCCAAAGTCTTACTAAATGAGACTTGCAAAAGAACAAAACATCCTAACATGTAACTCCATCAATGGCTAATAAGAGGACTAGGCACTCAACAAATCAACGCGCGCAGAACTCGGGGCAGCACTATCGTCAAGACGACAATGTTCCTTGTCAAAAAAGAAAAAAATACTAAGCGTCAACAAAGGAAAGCATGCATATCGGGGCATATCAGGACACGTCAGGACAAATCGTACGACTGCTGCGCAACAGAGGAAAACAAACACTTGAACAGAGTGAAAAAGGCACTCACCATCATTTTTCCCATTCACAGCATTCCCTCATTGTAAATCCGCTCGTCACAAAATCCACCTGCATCGTCGAACACCATTCACCAGTGACGAACCACACATCCGTACCCCATCAGAGGCAGACAGAACCCCACCGAAGCTATGCTCTTCCACTGACGGCCAACGCCAGGAGCAGAATTTGCGTGTCGAGACCCGTCAGTGTCCAAGAGAGAAGTGAATCCTTGCGCCCCCTGCAGGCCGTTCTCATTGGTCGTAACGTCATCCTATTGTCTCAGGGCTACACAGTTTTTTTCCACTAATGCTCCTCTAGACAAGGTCAACTTGAAACAATAGTCTCTCGGTATGCGGTCATCATGCAGGTGCGTGGCTCAAGGACGCGTACGCTCTAGACAGGGCACCTGTTATTTATTGAATCACTATCCCAAGATTATTTCATTTATTCTTCTATAACGATTGCGTAGGAAACTATTGCAGAAGAGCACCATAGACAAGAGGAGATTGCAGCATTTCATTCCCAAAGTCTTACTGTACAGGAAAAAAAAATGGTTCAGCAAGACATAAAGTCACACACCTGTCCCCCTCGCGGTTACTCTCTGAACTAAATGAATCGCAAAATTATTAAGAATAGCTCTACTCCCATTCAAGGCAGCACTATCGTCAAGAATATGCCTTGTACAAAAAGAAAAAACTACATGTAGAAGGAAAGCATGTCAGAACAAGCCCAGGCATGTCAGCGCATGTTTGTCAGACAACAAGGGGGAAAAAGCGAAAAGAAGCAAAGAAGGAAACCAGCATCAAACTATTTCCAAGCACACGCACTCCTCTTGTTCAAAAACAGTGCACATCATAAATCCGTCCAGGGCAATACACACTATTTTTCTATTGCCACACTTTTTTCCAGTGACGGTCAATGCATTGCTACAGACTGCGTGACGTCATCACATCCTGTCTGAAGAAGAAGACAGCGGCAAAGACTCCTATTAATTATTGAATCGCAAGATTATTTCCTTTGTCCTACTCTTAATGACATTGATTCTCTCATTAAAATTCAACAAAAAAGCACCCCGCATATTAACGATTTTCACCCCAAAGGCTCATCATGGTCATTAGAATTACAGTAAACTGCCACTGCTCTTTTAAAATAATAAGTGAGACCACTCAACATCACCTCCAGGCTTATGTAATACGTGACCCTTTCTATGCTCATACATTCGTTGTCTGAGGCTACACCTGCGAACAAAAAAGGCGCGGAAGCCGGGTGGGCAAAGTTCCATTCGCGCATTGCGAGCATAAAGGCGGGAAAGGCTGCGAGCAAAGTTCTATTCGCGCATTCCAAAGCACAAGACAGAACGCCTTTACGGGAACACGATAGCATTCCTATACTATATTAATGATTATTGCATTGCAGTTTAGAAAAACTACAACTAAACTATAATTTTAGGAACCCAACTTCCTATGGAAACTATAATTGCCCTATTACTTGGATCGCTACTAATGAAGCGCTCCAATTTTTTCTCTCTTCCCATTTCAGCCTTGTCATGCAGGGAAGCAGACTCATATCCAACATAATTAATTTACACTGAGGGTGCCGTGCTTCAGGAATTCCTATCCTGCGCTCAGGTGCAAGCATTTCTTCACGGATACCTTTAACAGCTGACTTCCTCAACATATCGAACACCCAACAAAATCAAACCCTCTTCTCAGCTGTACCATGCGACTGTCTTCTTCGTAAAATCGGTGATCTGAGGAAGAGAGCAGCGAAAAATTGCGCGCACTTGTGCTTGACTTTAAAAAAAACTGAAGCATATGCCAATAAACCAAGAAAAAGACACTCATGTCTGGTATCTGATAGTGCCACATACACAGACGCATTGTCGCAAAGAAAGCACAGGACAGGGATACACAAATTTCCTTAGGTGAGCAGGGAAAAGGCTTAAGACCTCAGGAATAATAGCAGAGTCACTGGACATCGCTACGCGGCTAACACAAGATAACAAGATAATAGCGGCGGGTAAAATTGCAACACTGCTAAACAAGTCCCAACATGCCATCATGACGTCGCAATCCAGGAAAAAGAAGCACGCGCGCGCACACAGCAGCTCAGGAATGCACAAGGAGAGGTGCTTTATAGGAATTTCTACTCCACACACTCAGATACCAGCATTTCTGCACAAATGCCTATAACGGCTGACTTCCTCAACATATCGAGGAAAGCGAATACTAACACTCAACATATAACAAAAAACAAACAAATTCCATTCTCATGAACTCTCTCCTCTGCCGAGCTACTTTCTCCTGCTCTACCTGGATGCTGACTGTTTCCCCTCATCTACATTCTGAGTAAAAGCCGTGAAAGGAGAAAAGAACCGCGAAAAATTACACGTATGTGTGCTCCAATAGCTGTAACTGCAAGAAACCGTAGCGCACGCCAATACACTGAGAAAAATACACCTATTTCTGCCACCAGATAATTCTTGCATAATGCCACATACACAGTCGCATTACCCTTGCGTAAAGAAAGCACAGGACAGGGATACACAAATTTCCTTAGGTGAGCAGGGAAAAGGCTTAAGACCTCAGGTCACCACACATCGTCACGCGGCTAGCACAACATGACACCAACAAGATACTAGCAGCGGGAAGAACTGCAACACTGCTAAACAAGTCCAGACATGCCACGAGGACGTCACAAATCAGGAGAAAAAAAGCACACGCATGCACGCAAAGAGGACAACGCATTAAACACACGGAGCGCTCAGGAATAATCGTAGCGTTACCGCACATCGCTACGAAGCTCAACGTCTAACACAAGACGACAACAACAACAAGATATTAACGAAGGGTAAAAATTGCAACACTGAACAAGTCCAGACATGCGACATCGCATACAAAACACTGCTCATCGGGGAAAAGGCCTAAGCCCGCGGCGGATCATCATAGAGCATACACAACTTCATTTTTCTACTTCGCGTAAACTAAACGCGGTCTGCTTGGAAAACGACGTACAAATTTTCTTAAGGAGCAGAGAAATATAGAAATTTCTACTCCGTGCTCAGATACCAGCATTTCTGCTCAAAAACCTGCAAAAATTAAGCACTGCTTACTTCGTCAAGATATCGAACACCCAACAAAATCAAACAAACAACCCCACTTCCACTGGTAGAACACTATTCAGCTTTTACGCAGGAGGCTTTCTTCTACATAAAAGTAGAGAAAATAAGAAAAAGAGCAGCGAAATATTACACGCACTTTTGCTTGACTTAAAAAACCTGAAGCATATGCCAATAAACCAAGAAAAAGACACTCATGTCTGCTGTATGATAGTGCCACATACACAGACGCATTACCCTTGCGTAAAGAAAGCACAGGACAGGGATACACAAATTTCCTTCAGTGAGCAGGGAAAAGGCTTAAGCCGTACCGCCTAGGAATAATCGGAGAATCACCGCTTATCGCTACGCGGCTAGCACAACATGACAGCAACAAGATATCAGCGAAGGGTAAAAATTGCAGCAAGAAAGACACTACTGAACAAGTCTAGACATGCGACATCGAATGCCAAAACACTGGTGATCGGGGAAAAGGGCTAAGCCTGCGGCGGATCATCATAGAGCATACATAAGTTCATTTCGCGTAAACTAAACGCGGTCTGCTTGGAAAACGACGTACAAAGTTTCTTAGGGAGCAGAGAAATATAGCAATTTCTACTCCGTGCTCAGATACCAGCATTTCTGCTCAAAAACCTACAAAATTAAGCACTGCTTACTTCATCAAGATATCGAACACCCAACAAAATCAAACAAACAACCCCACTTCCACTGATAGAACACTATTCAGCTTTTACGCAGGAGGCTTTCTTCTACATAAAAGTAGAGAAAATAAGAAAAGAGCAGCGAAAAATTACACGCACTTTTGCTCGCATAGCAATAAGAGAAAAAAATAAAATAAAATAAAATATCGACACACACGCTAATAAACTGTGACAAAGACACCCATTTCTGCTATCAGATAATTATTGCATAATGCTAAATACTCATTTGCATTGTCCCTGCGTGAAGAAAGCACAGGGCAGGGATACACAATTTATCTTAAGCGAGCAGGGAAAGTCACTTCTACTCGAACAGCTTAATACCATAAAGTCTGAATTTTTGCAAAGCAAATAAAGCTTGAACAGCGCTACGAACGTGACAGACACATACTAACAAACAAACAAATAAACATACAAACAAACAAACAAACAAACAAACAAACACTTCTATTCATTTCTATTGATAAAGGCGTAAACCACACTACAAGAACAAAGCACGCTGCTTCAGGAAAGCGTATCAAATGCATCGCAACAGGACCGGCTCTCATAAAATAGCCTGCCCAAAACGAAGACTTCACCAGGTTCGCGAGGTAATTCCATTAAAAACGCTCTCGGTCTATCCTACAGATAGCAATGCAAGCACTGCTTCCCTTATTTTTTAAGCCACTATTCCACGCAATGGTACATAAATGTATCACTCGTGTCACATGAAAAAGCACACACAAAGAACTTACTTGTCAAGTGGGATCCCTGGTTCAGGAAAGCGCGCGCGCACACACAGACACACACTCACATTTTCACAATCACAAACACAACGTCTATTCTCACAACCACATAAATCCATATTATTCCTCAGGTCAATAATTATCCTACCATCGTCAAAAGATGGCTCACTCTTGTATGCGATCGCAAAGCGATAGGTCCTCGTTCCGGATGTAATAGGATATCGCCACTCGGCCGACGCGAACCAAAAAAGAAAGAAAGGAATGCGCGTTCGCTATACCTCCACAAAGAAAACGGTGCCGTGCTTCTACGCAGCGCTCATCATACAGGAGTGAATTGTCTTCTTCGTTTTCCTTTTATTTTCTTGCACCCATATATTTTGCAAGAATACTATAGAGACCCAACAGAGCAGTGCGCTCCCATCAACGCACCTTGGGCTGACCTTACACACCCGAAGCCTTTTCTGAATACATTCTGCTGGCGCTGGAATAAAAAGATTTATCGCCAGGGTACAACAATGTCAGCTCTGCTTCCGTTTAAGTGATAAAACAGTGCGCCTGCTCGGGGAAACGGATCGCGCGCGTCCAAACCGCGAGTCCCGCGTTGCGCTCGCACGGGGAATCGCGCGCGTCGCGTCCCGAAACGGGCCCGCGTGCGGCTCGCGTGGGGCGCGGTTCGGGCGCACTGTTTTATCACTTAAACGGAAGCAGAGCTGACATTGTTGTACCCTGGCGATAAATCTTTTTATTCCAGCGCCAGCAGAATGTATTCAGAAAAGGCTTCGGGTGTGTAAGGTCAGCCCAAGGTGCGTTGATGGGAGCGCACTGCTCTGTTGGGTCTCTATAGTATTCTTGCAAAATATATGGGTGCAAGAAAATAAAAGGAAAACGAAGAAGACAATTCACTCCTGTATGATGAGCGCTGCGTAGAAGCACGGCACCGTTTTCTTTGTGGAGGTATAGCGAACGCGCATTCCTTTCTTTCTTTTTTGGTTCGCGTCGGCCGAGTGGCGATATCCTATTACATCCGGAACGAGGACCTATCGCTTTGCGATCGCATACAAGAGTGAGCCATCTTTTGACGATGGTAGGATAATTATTGACCTGAGGAATAATATGGATTTATGTGGTTGTGAGAATAGACGTTGTGTTTGTGATTGTGAAAATGTGAGTGTGTGTCTGTGTGTGCGCGCGCGCTTTCCTGAACCAGGGATCCCACTTGACAAGTAAGTTCTTTGTGTGTGCTTTTTCATGTGACACGAGTGATACATTTATGTACCATTGCGTGGAATAGTGGCTTAAAAAATAAGGGAAGCAGTGCTTGCATTGCTATCTGTAGGATAGACCGAGAGCGTTTTTAATGGAATTACCTCGCGAACCTGGTGAAGTCTTCGTTTTGGGCAGGCTATTTTATGAGAGCCGGTCCTGTTGCGATGCATTTGATACGCTTTCCTGAAGCAGCGTGCTTTGTTCTTGTAGTGTGGTTTACGCCTTTATCAATAGAAATGAATAGAAGTGTTTGTTTGTTTGTTTGTTTGTATGTTTATTTGTTTGTTTGTTAGTATGTGTCTGTCACGTTCGTAGCGCTGTTCAAGCTTTATTTGCTTTGCAAAAATTCAGACTTTATGGTATTAAGCTGTTCGAGTAGAAGTGACTTTCCCTGCTCGCTTAAGATAAATTGTGTATCCCTGCCCTGTGCTTTCTTCACGCAGGGACAATGCAAATGAGTATTTAGCATTATGCAATAATTATCTGATAGCAGAAATGGGTGTCTTTGTCACAGTTTATTAGCGTGTGTGTCGATATTTTATTTTATTTTATTTTTTTCTCTTATTGCTATGCGAGCAAAAGTGCGTGTAATTTTTCGCTGCTCTTTTCTTATTTTCTCTACTTTTATGTAGAAGAAAGCCTCCTGCGTAAAAGCTGAATAGTGTTCTATCAGCGGAAGTGGGGTTGTTTGTTTGATTTTGTTGGGTGTTCGATATCTTGATGAAGTAAGCAGTGCTTAATTTTGTAGGTTTTTGAGCAGAAATGCTGGTATCTGAGCACGGAGTAGAAATTGCTATATTTCTCTGCTCCCTAAGAAACTTTGTACGTCGTTTTCCAAGCAGACCGCGTTTAGTTTACGCGAAATGAACTTATGTATGCTCTATGATGATCCGCCGCAGGCTTAGCCCTTTTCCCCGATCACCAGTGTTTTGGCATTCGATGTCGCATGTCTAGACTTGTTCAGTAGTGTCTTTCTTGCTGCAATTTTTACCCTTCGCTGATATCTTGTTGCTGTCATGTTGTGCTAGCCGCGTAGCGATAAGCGGTGATTCTCCGATTATTCCTAGGCGGTACGGCTTAAGCCTTTTCCCTGCTCACTGAAGGAAATTTGTGTATCCCTGTCCTGTGCTTTCTTTACGCAAGGGTAATGCGTCTGTGTATGTGGCACTATCATATAGCAGACATGAGTGTCTTTTTCTTGGTTTATTGGCATATGCTTCAGGTTTTTTAAGTCAAGCAAAAGTGCGTGTAATATTTCGCTGCTCTTTTTCTTATTTTCTCTACTTTTATGTAGAAGAAAGCCTCCTGCGTAAAAGCTGAATAGTGTTCTACCAGTGGAAGTGGGGTTGTTTGTTTGATTTTGTTGGGTGTTCGATATCTTGACGAAGTAAGCAGTGCTTAATTTTTGCAGGTTTTTGAGCAGAAATGCTGGTATCTGAGCACGGAGTAGAAATTTCTATATTTCTCTGCTCCTTAAGAAAATTTGTACGTCGTTTTCCAAGCAGACCGCGTTTAGTTTACGCGAAGTAGAAAAATGAAGTTGTGTATGCTCTATGATGATCCGCCGCGGGCTTAGGCCTTTTCCCCGATGAGCAGTGTTTTGTATGCGATGTCGCATGTCTGGACTTGTTCAGTGTTGCAATTTTTACCCTTCGTTAATATCTTGTTGTTGTTGTCGTCTTGTGTTAGACGTTGAGCTTCGTAGCGATGTGCGGTAACGCTACGATTATTCCTGAGCGCTCCGTGTGTTTAATGCGTTGTCCTCTTTGCGTGCATGCGTGTGCTTTTTTTCTCCTGATTTGTGACGTCCTCGTGGCATGTCTGGACTTGTTTAGCAGTGTTGCAGTTCTTCCCGCTGCTAGTATCTTGTTGGTGTCATGTTGTGCTAGCCGCGTGACGATGTGTGGTGACCTGAGGTCTTAAGCCTTTTCCCTGCTCACCTAAGGAAATTTGTGTATCCCTGTCCTGTGCTTTCTTTACGCAAGGGTAATGCGACTGTGTATGTGGCATTATGCAAGAATTATCTGGTGGCAGAAATAGGTGTATTTTTCTCAGTGTATTGGCGTGCGCTACGGTTTCTTGCAGTTACAGCTATTGGAGCACACATACGTGTAATTTTTCGCGGTTCTTTTCTCCTTTCACGGCTTTTACTCAGAATGTAGATGAGGGGAAACAGTCAGCATCCAGGTAGAGCAGGAGAAAGTAGCTCGGCAGAGGAGAGAGTTCATGAGAATGGAATTTGTTTGTTTTTTGTTATATGTTGAGTGTTAGTATTCGCTTTCCTCGATATGTTGAGGAAGTCAGCCGTTATAGGCATTTGTGCAGAAATGCTGGTATCTGAGTGTGTGGAGTAGAAATTCCTATAAAGCACCTCTCCTTGTGCATTCCTGAGCTGCTGTGTGCGCGCGCGTGCTTCTTTTTCCTGGATTGCGACGTCATGATGGCATGTTGGGACTTGTTTAGCAGTGTTGCAATTTTACCCGCCGCTATTATCTTGTTATCTTGTGTTAGCCGCGTAGCGATGTCCAGTGACTCTGCTATTATTCCTGAGGTCTTAAGCCTTTTCCCTGCTCACCTAAGGAAATTTGTGTATCCCTGTCCTGTGCTTTCTTTGCGACAATGCGTCTGTGTATGTGGCACTATCAGATACCAGACATGAGTGTCTTTTTCTTGGTTTATTGGCATATGCTTCAGTTTTTTTTAAAGTCAAGCACAAGTGCGCGCAATTTTTCGCTGCTCTCTTCCTCAGATCACCGATTTTACGAAGAAGACAGTCGCATGGTACAGCTGAGAAGAGGGTTTCTCTGATTGTTTGTTTGATTTTGTTGGGTGTTCGATATGTTGAGGAAGTCAGCTGTTAAAGGTATCCGTGAAGAAATGCTTGCACCTGAGCGCAGGATAGGAATTCCTGAAGCCCGGCACCCTCAGTGTAAATTAATTATGTTGGATATGAGTCTGCTTCCCTGCATGACAAGGCTGAAATGGGAAGAGAGAAAAAATTGGAGCGCTTCATTAGTAGCGATCCAAGTAATAGGGCAATTATAGTTTCCATAGAAAGTTGGGTTCCTAAAATTATAGTTTAGTTGTAGTTTTTCTAAACTGCAATGCAATAATCATTAATATAGTATAGGAATGCTATCGTGTTCCCGTAAAGGCGTTCTGTCTTGTGCTTTGGAATGCGCGAATAGAACTTTGCTCGCAGCCTTTCCCGCCTTTATGCTCGCAATGCGCGAATGGAACTTTGCCCACCCGGCTTCCGCGCCTTTTTTGCTCGCAGGTGTAGCCTCAGACAACGAATGTATGAGCATAGAAAGGGTCACGTATTACATAAGCCTGGAGGTGATGTTGAGTGGTCTCACTTATTATTTTAAAAGAGCAGTGGCAGTTTACTGTAATTCTAATGACCATGATGAGCCTTTGGGGTGAAAATCGTTAATATGCGGGGTGCTTTTTTGTTGAATTTTAATGAGAGAATCAATGTCATTAAGAGTAGGACAAAGGAAATAATCTTGCGATTCAATAATTAATAGGAGTCTTTGCCGCTGTCTTCTTCTTCAGACAGGATGTGATGACGTCACGCAGTCTGTAGCAATGCATTGACCGTCACTGGAAAAAAGTGTGGCAATAGAAAAATAGTGTGTATTGCCCTGGACGGATTTATGATGTGCACTGTTTTTGAACAAGAGGAGTGCGTGTGCTTGGAAATAGTTTGATGCTGGTTTCCTTCTTTGCTTCTTTTCGCTTTTTCCCCCTTGTTGTCTGACAAACATGCGCTGACATGCCTGGGCTTGTTCTGACATGCTTTCCTTCTACATGTAGTTTTTTCTTTTTGTACAAGGCATATTCTTGACGATAGTGCTGCCTTGAATGGGAGTAGAGCTATTCTTAATAATTTTGCGATTCATTTAGTTCAGAGAGTAACCGCGAGGGGGACAGGTGTGTGACTTTATGTCTTGCTGAACCATTTTTTTTTCCTGTACAGTAAGACTTTGGGAATGAAATGCTGCAATCTCCTCTTGTCTATGGTGCTCTTCTGCAATAGTTTCCTACGCAATCGTTATAGAAGAATAAAGGAAATAATCTTGGGATAGTGATTCAATAAATAACAGGTGCCCTGTCTAGAGCGTACGCGTCCTTGAGCCACGCACCTGCATGATGACCGCATACCGAGAGACTATTGTTTCAGGTTGACCTTGTCTAGAGGAGCATTAGTGGAAAAAACTGTGTAGCCCTGAGACAATAGGATGACGTTACGACCAATGAGAACGGCCTGCAGGGGGCGCAAGGATTCACTTCTCTCTTGGACACTGACGGGTCTCGACACGCAAATTCTGCTCCTGGCGTTGGCCGTCAGTGGAAGAGCATAGCTTCGGTGGGGTTCTGTCTGCCTCTGATGGGGTACGGATGTGTGGTTCGTCACTGGTGAATGGTGTTCGACGATGCAGGTGGATTTTGTGACGAGCGGATTTACAATGAGGGAATGCTGTGAACGGGAAAAATGATGGTGAGTGCCTTTTTCACTCTGTTCAAGTGTTTGTTTTCCTCTGTTGCGCAGCAGTCGTACGATTTGTCCTGACGTGTCCTGATATGCCCCGATATGCATGCTTTCCTTTGTTGACGCTTAGTATTTTTTTCTTTTTTGACAAGGAACATTGTCGTCTTGACGATAGTGCTGCCCCGAGTTCTGCGCGCGTTGATTTGTTGAGTGCCTAGTCCTCTTATTAGCCATTGATGGAGTTACATGTTAGGATGTTTTGTTCTTTTGCAAGTCTCATTTAGTAAGACTTTGGAATTCCTACGATCAGCTTTCATGCATGGTGCTCTTCTGCAATAGTTTCCTATGCAATCGTTATAGAAGAATAAATGAAATAATCTTGGGATAGTAATTCAATAAATAATAGGTCCCCTGTCTAGAGCGCACGCGTCCTTGAGCCACGCAGGTGCATGATGACGTCATACCGTGGCTTCACTGCAGATTGACCAAAGGAGCATTAGTGGAAAAAAACAGTGTAGCCCTGAGACAATAGGATGATGTCTGGACCAATGAGAACTGCAAGCAGGGGGCGCAGGAATGCTCTTCTCACTTAGCCTCACGACCAATGAGAACGGCCAGCAGGGGGCGCAGGAATGCTCTTCTCTCTTAGCCTCTCGCAGGTGGCGGTAGGAGCGCGCAGAGGGCGCTACGAGCGCGCGCATGCGTAGCACCCGTAGAGTGGCGCTTACGTCAGTCCACCTCTGGCTCTCGTTTGGAGAAGACGTGCGGTCGTTCGCTCCGTCGTCACTTGATCCCTGGCTGTCGACGAGAGCAGTCGCATCGGTCTGCGCTCCTGCTGTGGTGAGGTGATTTGTTGCGTAACTAATGCTTTCATCAACTTTGTTCCCGCTTTGTTTGCGATTTTCGTGCCAGTGCTGGTTGCTGTTGTCCGGGCATTCCCGCCATTTTCTATCATCTTCTGCCTTGGGACCGGGAGTAGCGCTGGCGTGATTCTTAATAATTTTGTTGTGAGATTAGTTGAGAAAGTAACCGCTAGGGGGTGCAGCTGCGGGGCTTTATACAGGACAAAAAAGCATTACGAGTCAGTTTCTGCCTGCCTCTCGGATGGCGCAGTCGCATGGTTCTGCGCTCCTGTTCTGGTGGGCTCATTTGTTGTGTAACTAATTGTTTTTTCTTGTTAGCTATTGATGGTTTGCATACTCTTGCTTTCCCAGCCTCTGTATTACGAGTGTTTTTCTCCTTACATGTCCAGAGCTGTCCTAACTTGCCCAGACATGCCATGATGACGTCACAGCTGACGTCACAGGATGTCCGGAACTGGTGCTGCGATGCTTTGCAACCTGCCTCCGTGCTCCGTCGCGGCATCGTTGATTTTCGAATAAATTGTTTCTCTCCACTCTATTTCCATCTTTTTATTTTATTTTCTACCTATTTTTTTATTTTTTAGCAGCTCAACTAGCCCACAACTCACACAGTGGTCTGGACTTGTCTTAGATGATCCCCAATTAGTGTAATGACTCCCTGAATGATCCTAATTACTGTGGGGGGTCCCAAATTGCTCTAATTGCTCATTAATGGCGTCCAGGCCACTGTGTGAGTTGTGGGCCAGTTGAGCTGATACATTACTACTGCCGGCAACTCACATCTTCGTCTGGACGTGTGTTAGATGGTCCCCAATTAGTGTAATGACTCTCTGGAGGGTCCTGATTAATGTGGGGGGTCCCAATTAGCTCTAATTGCTAATTAATGGCGTCCAGACGAAGATGTGTCTTGCCGGCTTCTTGAGCTGATACATTACTACTCAAGAGGAGAAGTGCGCGTACAGAGAGATGCAGGCTCAACTTTCAGCTCTCCTTTGGCATAATGCCCAAAGGTGGACGGCACCAGGCAATGAGCCCGGGAGTCGGCGAATTCCTGGTCATGTGCAGACGGCTCTAGCGGAAAATCGTCACTCTCCGCGCGTACGCATGGACCAACTCATAAAGGATGATGGGACAGTTGCGTCCACAATGGAGGATCTTTTGGCGACTTGTCACGCGTACTACGCTCGGTTATTTTCTCAGAAGCCCGTGGAATCTTCGCTGTGGGACCAAGTCTGCTCTGAGTATCCTAACCTCCGGCCTGAGCAGTCGGGAGACTTGGATTTAGACATATCAGTCTCAGAAATTTATCAAGCGGCTAAAGAGATGAGGAAAGGAAAGACACCGGGCCCGGACGGTCTTCCTGTAGAACTCTACCTACGCTTCTCGAAATATCTTGGTGGAGCTCTCGGAGAAGTGTTCTGCATAGCTATTGAGAAAGGAGTCCTTCCTGAATCCTCCCGCTGCGGCTTGATCAAGCTCCTATGCAAAGACCCGATGCGCTCCCAAGAACTTTCAGCTTGGCGACCGACCACTCTTTCGAATACGGACTACAAGATACTGGCCAAGGCCCTACAGATGCGTCTTTCACGAGTGTTCGACACGACCATCTCTCCCGCCCAAGCGTGTGCAGTACCCGGCCGAAGCGTTCAACAACATCTTTTCGCCCTGCGCGACATCTTCTACTGGGTAGCTGATCGCCGGTCTTCAGCTCTCCACTTCTTTATGTCCTGGTGTTCGAGGTAGCCATTACGATGTTGTCCAAGGACTGTCATCTACCTCGCTTGCCAGTCCCAGGAAGTCATCGCTGCCCCACGTTGTTTGCTTACGCGGACGACTTGACGGTGTGCGTGCCGTCGCCAGACGCGGTCAAGCAAGTCTTGGCTTGTCTCGACAAGTACAGCCGTGCTTCTGGTGCAAAGATAAACGAGAGGAAGTCAGCCATCCTACCCATTGGCACTGACTGCCCGTATAGCGACGCTCATGGGATACCGGTGAAGGATTCCTGCCGTATCCTGGGCATTCGCTTTAACCGAAGAGGGCCTCTTACTAGGAATTGGGAGCTGGCTTTACGGGACACAACTCGCCGGATCGAGTCCTTGTCCCACGTTGTCCTCGACTTTCGAGAGCGAGCAGAAGTCGTCTCGCGCCACCTGTGTTCGCACTTCTGGTATTTCGGAACAGCTTTCCAGCCTTCTACAGCTACCGCTCGACGAGCAAATAGCCTCACCTTCAGGTTTTTTTTTTTTTGAGTGGACGTCCCGAACTAGTTCAGAGTGCGCTGATGATGAGGCCGGCAGAAATGGGCGGATGGCGGTTCCCGGACGTTCGTCTCTTCTGCGCAGCGCTGGGTCTCGCCCCTCTCTTTGCCATTCTGCGAGATCGAACGCATATATCCCACAACCTTGCCAACTTTTTCCTGGGTACATCCATCAGAGATTTGGGTGGGTCATATGATAACACTAGACGCCACACCGAGAGGTTAATGACTTTTTATTGTCTAACGAAACGGTATGCGGTGCGACTTCGCCAGCTCCTCCCGGACACAGACTTTACAACCAGGTCAGTCCGAAAGCTCTGTGAAGCCCTTTGCGAGCCGTCTTTCCCGGTGCAGGGTCCTCAACCCCACGTGAACCGGCGCGACATGCCATCCCGTCTGATTGAAGGCCAGAGAGTGGATGTGCTGTGGCAAATCTCTCACGAGATCTTACCGGTACGGGAGACTCTGCCGTTTCGGTATGTCCCGAACGGACGTATGTGTGGTGTGCGGTGAGGTAGAAAGTCACCACCACGTGTTCTATGACTGCCTGAATGCAGCTGCCTTGTGGCGCAGGGTGGCAGCTCTTTATCGTCTGCCTGGTATCTGCTACGACACTGTGAGGTTCCTGTACCCGGTGCCGATGCCGTCGAGGAAGCAGCCCGCGTTCATACTTCTTGTAGCGGAGATCTGCTGCCAGCTCTGGTGCGCAAGGACAAGGTGTGTGTATGGTGGTCAGCCAGCGGACCTTGTGATACTAATGATGTCTACCCGACTCGCCCTAAAATCACAGCTGCAGGCTGAGCTCAAGTCGCTTGGCAGAGACGCTTTCCGCTTTCCTGTAACCTCGAACAGAATGAGGAGACAATAAAACGTCTCCTCGTGAGCGAACTTGTTTCGTAAAATAGTCTATTTATTTTTTCACGACATACACAAGACGCTTGTGAGACGATCTTCCAACGTGCTGACCCGACGCTTGTCGCCGGCCACCGTGACGCAGAGGGATGTGTGGAGAAGCCAGTAGTGACGGACGATAGGTCGGTTGAAACCCACGTTGATGAGACACGGGACGACTGCCTCTCCTCGTATATACTTTTCCAACAGCTCCAGCTTGCAATCCACGAAGCGCTTCATTTTCTTTGCAATCTTCCCACTGAAGGGGAATAGACGTAAGGGTGTCGTCTTGAGAATCGAGCGAAAGTCACCCTCGCAGCCATCGCCGTGAATATAATCGCGTATCGTAGGAAGTCCTCATACATTCGCGTTTGCACAAAGGTTGCAAACCTCTGCTCGGGCGTCATCACTGAGACGGAATGAGAGTACACCCAACCTTTTTTATTTATCGTGAGAAGTTGCACATGAATTAGGCTCCAGGTTTGGTTTCGTAGCCAGGAAGACAGCCCAAATACGGACGAAGTCGAAGTCTAGTCTAAGTCGAGTCTAACCAATGGCTGGGGTTTCTTGACCACAGTCCACCTCAACGACAGGTGGTCAGCTGATCGCCGATCCGCAAAAAGAAGGTCTTCGGAGGAGGTTGAAGGTTAGGACCAGGGGTAGATCTCCCGTCAGTAGTCATTCGTAATCTGCATGAAAGAAGCGTGAGCCACACGCGTTTTTATCTTAAACACACGTACAATCTTCTTCAGTCACAGAGTGACAGTGATGGTCCATCTTCTCCATCTTCCTTCAGTAGTCGAAGTCCTTCGCAACGTACGTCGAACGGTATTGTCCTACAGCCGAGAAACGGGCGTATCAATCGGTCCGTCCAATGCTTTTGCTCTGAAAAAATGTAACTGGTTATAGAACGCATTAAAAATAACGAGGAAGCGTACCTTTGACCACAATCCACCGCAGTTGATGCAGAAGAAGCGGGCGGTGCCAATCTCCCGAATATGTGAGGCAGGAAAAAACCAACTTCACGCGCAGCAAAAGTGTTGTAAACTGAAAACGAAACTCTTCAAACATTTCGATGACGATGATGACGACATGGGTCTTACTTACGAGGATCTACCAAGCTGAGCATGATGGCACGAGAATGGCGATCAAACAATCGCTTCGACATTTATAGTAATGCTTTTCCTCTCACTCTCTACGACGTCCTTGAACGTGTTTGGACATGTTTGAACATGTTGTGACGTGTTTAGACACGTACCCCGCGATGCGAAAAACGTCGCGCAGAACGAATTAGTCTAGTGGTTAGTGTATCACGGCCAGCGCGGGAGGTTCCTGGGTTCGAATCCCACTCTGGGTCTTGTTGTCGCCATATAGAAGTCGGCTCAGAACCCAACAGAGTGTTAGCTAGACATTAGTGTAATGTTTTATTCAACGACGATGGTATCATCGCCATATCCAACATCGCAAACAAAAAAGGCATAAAAGACGGAAGGTGGGGTGGGCAAAGTCGCAATGCGAGGAGGAGGAAAGCGATGTAGCGACTATAAAAGGTGCTCTGGTTCTACGACGATTGATCGAAAGCCCACGAGGGGTATCCATCCATCCACCACGTGAGACGTTTCTCGGAGCAAAATGGAAGTTGACCGGTGCTCCTGTGTGAGTGTATTCTATGTATGACATTGTTTTTCAGGAACCAATAGCCACTGTTACCGCATGTCACTAAACACACAAGGACTCATCCTATCCTCTCTCATCATAAACCTCTCTCTCATCGTCAATGTTAAGCGTTCCTCAACTGAAGGGAAAAGTGAGTATTGTTTTGTGAAGGGTAATCTCGTGCGGATTTTGTTTGACCGCAGTGCCACGCTGTCTCGTCTGTGAGTACGACCCAATCGATGCCATGCTCCTTGCCATAGAAAGAGAGCACGAAGCTAGAATACAGAATCTCGGTAACAGTGCAGTCGTCTTTTCAGATGATGACGACGACAGAGTTAGTAGTCCGCCTTTCGTAATAACTGAAACGAACGAAGATGACGAACCCCTAGATGGGCACGATAATGCAGACGAATTACCTCATGTGGGAAGGGGATCAATTCCATGCAGATTTCATTCTTCTCTCTGGTAGGGCTAGAGACGAATCACCAGATGCAAACCCAGAATTTCGAAACTAAGTTGAACCTGTCCAGGTTCGTAGAATCGCTGAATTATGAGAACATGTCGTAGAGAATCATCCCTCCGTCACCGATAGGCGATGTCTTCCTTTCTTTGTCACAGATCAGGCATTCGACGGAACGGCTACTAGGTACACGCTTCTCTGTTCCCCGCACGACGACAACGTTGACGATTTGTGACTCTATCTACCGAGCATAGCTCCAGTAATCACGCGCGTCCTCGAAGCGTATCCCATGCCTTTCAAATTTTGTCTGTGCTCGAAAGCGCTCATGATTAAGGACGGAGCCGACGGGTTGACTTCTCATCTTCTTCACGTGAACCTTCACATGAGAATGGCTCATAACTGCCAAGAAATCCAAGGTGCGATAAATGCTTCCATTGCATTGTCCTCGCAACGCGTAGAAAACTATGCGAGAGAAGCGTTTGGTTTCACCTCGAACGACTTCCAATGTGTCGACTTAAAACTAATGCAGTTAAAAGCGAAGCGGATTGGGTGCACGATCGAGCTTCCCGAAATGTTGAAGAGAAAAACAAAGACTCTCAGAAACGTCAAACTCTCACCAAATCACCAAAATGAGTGTTTCAAGTATAGCGTGCTGGCACTCTTGCATCCTTTGAGGAACAAACCAAACGATTATGTCAGATACCACAAATACATGAATCCTTCGAATCCGGAGACGCGCCTAACGTACTGGCAACCCTGCGTCCCAGTCACTTATGTAGACATTATCCTGTGGGAGAGAAAAAACAAAATCTCCGTGTACATCTACATCAAAAATAACAAAGACGGTTAAGAGCATCAACTGTTTACTATTACATAAAAACAAGACTTTCGTGCAGTAGGCTGGACTTCTTCAGGTGAAGAAGTGCAGTCTCCTGAAGAAGTGCAGCCTACTGCACGAAAGTCTTGTTTTTATGTATATAGTAAACAGTTGATGCTCTTAACCGTCTTTGTTATTTTTGATTCTGCATCGCCGGAAACTTGTACATTGTTTTTTCTTCATGTTCTACGTACATCTACATGTTCGATGAGCAGACGAGTTCAATATCTACCGGGCGGATTCCCTGCACGCTACATCAGGATAAAGTCCATCTGCTTGAGGTTAGGGGGAGTTTCTATGGAATCAGAAAATTTAGCACTTTCATGGGGCAAGGAGACTATTTTTATTGCGAGAAATGCACGAGCGGTTATAGGACGAGAGGGGCGTTGGAGCAGCACGAATGTCTGTGCCGAGACGTAAACGAAGTGATTCTCGAAATGCCAAAAGTGGGGGAGAGCGTCTCCTTCAACAACATACAGTACATGCATCCCTACCCTTATTTCGCGGTATTGGACACGGAGAGCATATTGGAAGCATATTGGAGAGAATTCCGAGTCAGCCGAGTCGAGTCGTCAGGCTTCGAGTGATCGTTGAACAAAGAGCAAGTCCTTCGAGCACGCGCATATAATTCAGAATAAAAGTTCTAGTCCAGATATGCTTCTCTCTCTCTCTTTCTCTCTCAGACAAGAGAAGCACGGGTCATCGTGGCAGTGTGGTAGCGGAATGTGTTTAAGAAAAGAATGACCATTCCGTCATTGTGCTGCTACCGTGACCCGTGCAATGACGACGCTCCGATGACGATTCTATACCTTTTCTGGCACGCCTTGTCTTCTCATAATGTACTGTTCGTGAGATCAAGCAAGTCAGGGAGGGTGGACGCATCTATCGACCAACTTCTTTGAGTGTATTCAATAAAGATGTTACGGTGAAAAACACACAGTCTCGTCAAAGTTATTCAGACTGTTTAATGCGTTGCATTTCAATAACCAAACAATATTTCAATAAATCAGTGACAAAGTTTAGAATGTAGACTGCTTGCAGATGTTGCTGCTTCCGCAGAGCGTACTTAATATGCGCAACGGCACGAGCGAGAAGGTCCACGATGTCTGCAGAGACGTAGGGAAATTCGGTGTTGGTCAAGCTCACAAATTCGCTCATCAGTCCCGGGGGTCCGTCCCGAACCGTTATACAGACGTTCTTGTAACGGCCGTAGATACGACGCACCATCTCCTGCAGTGGCCCCGGAGAGATCCCTTCTATATTGCCAAAGCCCACCATGTCTACGATGTAGCGAAAAACAGTAATGACAAGCTCGTTACGGGGGCTCTCCTTGTTGAAACATTAATTCTCCAATTCTTCCCAAGAAGCATGGATACGAGGACAATTTTGTGTGGTAGCTGAACACGTATTGATGCCTTTATACAAATAAACGCGCGCAAAGAAACGAGAGCAAAACCGAAACGGAGAAGCCACCCATCTCCGCTAGGAGCGCGCGCGCATCGGGAGGAGCAGAGAGCGAGACCGAAACCGCCCGCGTGACCCCCTCCATGCCGGGCGGGCGGGCGGGCGGGCGGACGGCGCTAGGAGCGCGCGCGCACATGCGTAGCTGCCGCGGAGAGGCGCCCCAGTCACTTCCTCGCTGTCTCTCGTCGAGTACAGACGTGCGCTTGGGTGGCTCCGCTGTCCCTGCGCCGGCTTACTTTCTGCCTGGCTGTCGATGGGATCGGACACACTTTCGCCGTGGTGGAAAAGGTGAGTGATTCGCAGATGTTTGCGCATTGTTTTACCGCACTCCTTTTCTGGCATATTTGCCGTAACGGATATTCTTTGTACGCGCATGTTTAGACTTGTTTAGCAGTGAGCCGTAGTGGCCTTTTGTGCGTGTTGTCGCATGTTTAGCGTTGTGTGCCTCGCGTTTTGCGGTTCCTGCCTTGTGTTAGCTGCATAGCATTGTGAGGTGATGCTGTGGTTAGGCCTAAGCGGTAGCCCCTAAGCCTTTTCCCCAATGTGCACTGTTTTCTTCGTGCTGTTTAGCAGTAGCGGTTAGACCTTTTCCACGCGCTCTGGCATGCCTAGACTTGTTGAGCAGGGTTGCAATTTTACCTGCCGCTAGTATCTTGTCGTTCTGTCTTTTTCACATAGAGCTGTGATGGTGGCGCCATCTGGTGTGATGCCTTGCAGCTAGGTGGCCACCTTTCATCGATCTCTGCAACTATCCGACGCCTACAAGCAACATGGCGGGCGCTGGTCACTCCGGAGTGGTTTCTTCGCCACAACATCATTGATTGTCGAATAGATTGTTTCTCCCCACTCTATTTCTATCTTTTTATTTTATTTGCTACCTATTTTTTTTACTGTTTATCAGCTCAAGTAGCCAGCAACTCACACAGTGGCCTGGACACGTCTTAGATGCACCCCAATGAGTGTAATGACTCACTCAATGATCCTGATTACTGTGGGGGGTCCCAAATTGCTCTAATTCCTAATTAACGGCGTCCAGATGACTGTGTGAGTTGCAGGCTTCTTGAGCTTATTCAATACTACTTGCGTTCACCCGCGTGGACATTTGAAATGAGCCGGGGTTCACCAACCCCGGTTAACGAGATTGAACGCTCAACCAAGAAATGCTGGACAGTGCTGTTGAAAGAGAGTTCTCTCACAAGGTCATCACTGCTACACATCTAAGGCATTGTTATTTCCTTGGACAGCGACAAAATGCTAACTCCAAGGAGCTTTGAGAAAGCATTTGCGTTTCAGCTCGGACCGAATTTAAACTACGGTGTGCAGTACCTGCCACCAACATTTCTTATGTTACAATTCATGCAGTGGTATGCGCTCTCCTGTATTACAGTCGTATCGTAAATCGTTATAACGTAGTCGACAACTACTCCGCTGTATTCATGCTTCTATTCTTCATTGTTACCGCGGGGTGACAATAAGCTTTACGGCCGTGTGTTTCAATTGTTTTTTTCCTCTGTCTTTATATTCCTTGGTTTCACACATACTGAAAAACCTGCTGCTGCTCTAGGCAACGTGCCGTTACTGGGAAACTGGGTCATCATACATTCACTTGTGTACAGCTATGTTTGCAGATTTTATTCTGACGGTTCCAGTTGCACAAGAAAATTAGCAGGCTTATCTAATTCAAGAATAGGTGGCTGACCTGCCCATGAATCTGGGAAGGCAGTCCAGCTCCTGACATGGCAGAGCATGAAAAATTAGGATTGTTGAAAAATGCTGTCCTTTTTATTTCGCAGCTATTTTGGACACATCAGCAAAAAAGAGGAACAAGACACCCCCAACGGTAAACAAGATTAAGTGGCATTCCTGTTCGCGTTCTATCACACCTGCTGCTCTATCCCAGTAAACAATATATGTCTCAGAAACGTCCACACGATATCCCACTTGGGATTTTGGGATATCCCAGGGACTAGGCTGAATAGCCCGTTGACGTCTCTGGGACAGACAGAGGACCCGTATTTCTTCCACATTTGCTGATCCAGGGAAGGTTCCAGGAATGTCTGTCAGGGATATTTGGACATATAGAGGACATATACAGGACGTATTATTATTATTGTATTTTGTAGCTTTTTTTGCAATTTTTATTTATTCTACGGAAAATACCACTCTGCAACAGAGAACATCGTACCAACGAACTCTTGTTTATTGAACACAAACCAAGTACAGTGATGTTACATGCACTGTAAGAAACGCTCTTTCTAATAGTACAAAATATGATATTACAACATAAATAGGCTAATTATTAACAATATAGGGTGACACGGATAAGACTCATAATAAGACAATAATGGTCATAATAATAATCACGTGATTGCTACGCCACTTCGCAACCGTCATCCCTGAAAGATAATCAATAACATAGTTAATTCCATCTATTGGGATAGCAGCTCAAACACTGCCATAAATAGGCGTAAAGAACAGACACTCTGCAAAAGGTGGGAACAAATGCAAGACAGTGACTTACCGCAGTTTATCATGCAGTATAGATGGTTACATGCGGAAGCAGTCTAATCACTGGCAGACCCAAGCGACGTCTTCCGGTTTATGCCTGGCTCTTCAGTGTTGTAGAGACACCAGTAACTTTACACATGTGTGAGGCTATCCATAGTTGTGTGTGGATACTGTAAAACAGTCATGCTTTATTAATCTAGAGTCACATCGCGTCCATGTGACATTTAGGAAAGATAAGCGGTCATGCAAAAAACAAGGAACTTTGAAAAACAGTGCAGTCCAACGTGAAAACATAACTGCTATCCTTTATATGAAAGACAACTGTAGCTGAGCCAAGCTTATCTACTAGCAGGGTGCGCATAGTTAATAGAATTTGCTTCACCATTGCTTTCATCATTTCCAATCAAATCCTGAATCAAAGAGATGTGAAGAATTGGACTTTCACTTTGTAGCTGTACACACACAATCTCACACAGTTCCGCCGTTCGCATGAGTTCGTCAGTGATACGCACCAGACTCTGCAGGTAAAGCAAACTACAGCTGTTTACCCAGATACAAAGCTGTCATTGCTCCACACATCTACAACGTGTGATTGTTGAAAAAAAAGAACAACGCACAAATCTTAAGTGACGCAAAAGGAAGAACGAACTCACCTTAACTGCAAAGCCGGAGAACAAAGGAACGCTAGCTCTCGCACACCACGGCAATCGTTGTTATGCACAACGTAGTTGTTCGACGTACTGGACAGTACTGCCTCGATGCTCCCGAGATTCCAGTACAAAATACGCATGATGCTGAGGTTCCAAAGACCCTTCCGTGTAACATGTCATATCCTACCGAACCGCTAGGGCAACCTCCATAGAGCGAATGTACAGCGAAAAAGCTGCGAACTTCGCTCAGCGTCGGACGCCCTGCGCGAGGCGTCAAAAATGTGAGCGTCCGCCGCCGATCTGCCCATGCCAGATATTTTCGCCCAGCGTCCGCGATTCCGGAAGCGTCAACTGCAGATGAACCAATCAAAGTGCTCTTCCGCTACGAATCTACGCCAGATCGCCTGCACGTGGTCGTCTGCTCTCGTGAATCATCGTCGTCGTCCTCTTCATGCAACTGGATGCTGTCGTCTGCTCGCTGTTTCGCCAACTGCATCGTTAGAACGTGAGCCATTCTCTGCCAAGAAACATGTTTTCTTTTCGCAGTTGTGAATATGCTTTTCGGTACGTTACTGGGCGCATCTTTTCATACAGATGCTGGATTTAGTTGCAAAATTTGTGACATTAAATGCACTTTTATGAGCAATTGATTTCACTAAGCTTTCACCTTATACCCTGGCAACAGTGACATCACAGTATGACTTCCCGACGCCGTCCGCTGGTTTTTCGCTCCATGGAGCTGGTGCCGGCGAACAACTGGCGGCGGAACGCACGTGGCTGTCTGCCGCGCGAACTTCGTTGCAAAAATTCGCTCCATGGAGGTTGCCCTTAAGACGACGCGCCTCGCCTGTTTGAAACGGCGGTTGGGGAATGTCGATGGCGATGAGGCAGACGTCGTTACGCTTCGGCTCGCGCTTGAGAGAAATTGCCACGTCTGAGAATGCTGGAAATGACTGCTATCGACACAATAAATCCTTGTAAGGTAAAGAAATGTCATTGTTGTGATATTCGTAGTATATCCACAGAATATTCACTGGGGGATATTTTTGACGTCTCATGGTGGATATACAGCGGACGTTGTGAGGATACGCGTGACATCTGTGACGTGTGAGACCAATTTGGGAGGTCTGTGGGATATTGATGGTTTGCTGGGATCATTCTGCTGGTGCCTATCAGTGAACGCGTCCACAACAGTTCCATCTTCAGGCAGTGGATGGGTGATTTGCGCTTTGTCTACCATTCGACTCGCGATGTTCCATAGAGCTTGAAGCCCTGTTACCACAGCAACGCTTTTCACTTCGGTGAATTCGTCGCGCTTGAAGTTGAGAAACTTCAGGGCCTCGTATGGATGTTCCTCCTCAATCTGCAAAGATGTGCGAAAATCCCTCCAAAAGAGAAAAGCGTTCCTGCACTCATACACGACGTGGTGCGAGGTTTCTGTTTCACCATACACATCACATCTTCCTTCCCCGGGTAACAGGAACTCCTTGCCCTGGAGCCAGTTTTTGCAGGAAGTACTTCTATGTGAAACTTCAGAAAGAAGTCCTTGG
Source organism: Ornithodoros turicata (assembly GCF_037126465.1). Classification (NCBI taxonomy): domain Eukaryota; kingdom Metazoa; phylum Arthropoda; class Arachnida; order Ixodida; family Argasidae; genus Ornithodoros; species Ornithodoros turicata. The sequence continues at coordinate 159,295,140 of NC_088201.1, read as the reverse complement.
AGCTCGCTGGATTAGGCAGGTATCTTATCTGCTTCAGAACATCCCGCGGGGAGATTTCTGTGAAGTTTTGCCGGTAGAGTGGAGGTGGGGTCATCATGGTCACGGTGTCCCAATGCAACTTTTTCTTCTTGACTGTTGCCATGTATTCCCACTTAAAGACCCCCAAGAAAAACCTGATGCTGAGCTACGATTCCTTGTAGAATAGCAGGATTATCCCGTTGAGCGCTGTACACTACACTGTACACTTTTCGTCTACACTATCCACTCCAGCAGGTGACTTGTTCCCATGACTTGCATGGCAGCACGAATATCGGGCCTCCTTTGATCCCTGAAGTACGGAAAACGCCGAAATTTAATGTTTATTTTCGGGTTTACAAAGCCATTCGGCCCGTGTCCAGCGACCAGAAGATATTTGACCTGCGCATGCCCTCGAATTTCGACTGCCACAGGTGTATTGCACATCGCCTGTGGAATTGCTGCACTGTCCTCCTATCTACAGGAATTGCCTGTTCAGAATATAAGATGGCAGGATAGAAAGCAGCGTTAATTATCACACTCCTGCGTAGGATGCACAGCTCTCTTCCATGGCTGGAGATTTCCATGCAGCTGGTTTAGCTTCTGCTTCCATATGTCAGGGTGCCATATCTCCGGATCTTGTTTTACTCCTAGGTAACCCTGTTGAAAAAAAGCCAAATAGGTTGTATGCGATCCTATTTATCCTATACAAATTGATGTAGGATCCTTTATGTCCTATTTTGTATCATGTGGGAAGGTTGTGGGATCCTACATGTCCTATATTCATTCACATATAGGTGAGTCATAGGATCCTACATGTCTCATATTAGGCTATGTAGGAGAGTTGTGGTGTCCTACTTGTCCCATATTCGGCAATATAGGAGAGTTGTAGGACACTACATTGCCTATATCTGGCTACGTAGCAGACTTGTAGGATCCTACAAGGCATCAAAAAGGAGCTATGGGAGATCTTACGTGACCTGTTTGGTTTCATGTGTGGAGGACTTGGGGAATTATTTTGAGATATGGAAGTGATATATTAACACAGCAACAAACATTATTTGATTGCATATATTTATATATATCCTTCAAAACTGGGGCCTAGAACGAACTAGTCATATTCAATCATGTTTGCCCACGCGCATACATACGGCAGGTTATCAAGTGCGAATTCTATTAAAACCACTACAAATAAATATATATTTTTAGGTTAAAAACAACTGAATGGACTGGTTGCATTCATTTATGGAACATGCATAGAGTATGTACATTACTAGTCGACGAACCATCAAGCATATACAATGATGCGTGCATTCCTTTGAGTGCTATTTAAGCACAAACTTCGACAGCAGTGCGCAACAGGTCGAGGTGGCGGTTGAACCCCATCGAGCGACATTGCGGTGTCGATTGGGTTCTCGGTCTAATTTCTAGGACTAAACCGGTTCTTTCAGGACGCGGTTTGTTGTGACGGATTCCCCAATCCTTCGCCTTCACGTACACGCTCACGGCTCGCAGGAATCCTAAGAGTAGTCGAGATACTTGAAAATTCCAGGCCTCCGTCTGCACTTCCGATACATTCGGAGCTCCGTAACATCCGCCCCGCTGGTCATGTCGACACCAGAATTTCCGTCCTAGTAGGACTTGAGTCGCTCTACGATCGGTCAAATGGAACCATGGGTCGGTCTTTAGCGGTTCGGGGGTTGTGGGCAGAGACGCGTTCGTAACTCTGTTTTTCTAAGCCTTGACGCCCTTTTTCGGACGGAAGCCCGCGATGGACAGTTTTCATCTTTCTAGAGTGTACTCGCCTCAAATCGGTGAACGTGGCAAAATTTACTACAGCTGTCAAAGTCTTCTGGTTCTCGAGCTACAGGTTTCCGTGTTTACACTCCTCCCAATACATGGGACTGCCGGCTGTTTTTTCCCTAAAACCGTTTCCATCGCACCTACAGAGTCGTGTTTGACATAGTTTTGAAGCTCTTGACGTGCTCTTTCCAACCGCTTTAATCCCGTAAGCGCGCGACTCTCCGTTCCCCAGATATGGGCTTTGGAGTTGGAGGGTCATGGCACTGGCGCCAGCAAGTCTGGCTGACGCCGCTCGGAGACGCTTCCGTGAGTGCCGTTCCTTTAGTGCCGTAATCTCGCTTACCTAACGTCCAATTTACTGGAAATTTTGGATGCGTGTTCTTCGTTCTTTGCTCTACAACTTTTCAATTCGCACCTTCCGTCTATTTGCTACAGGTTACGTTATTCCCGAAATTCCTTAGGCTGACTCTCCTAGTTCTGCAACCTTCGGCCCTGTTTTTAGGTTTGAACCCTGTGGGAGATCTGAATCACCTATTAACGGATTCGTGCACTCCGAACACCGAACGGCTGGAAACTTGCGGGATCTTTTTATCTCTCTTCATTCTCGAGTGAGGACAACATGGCAAAAGCGGCTCGTTATACATGGGGCTGGGGGCATTTTTTTCGATGTCGGTTGTTTGTTGGCGTAGAAATGTGATTGAAGACTTAGTTTGACGGGAAAAACGTCCTCTTTCCAATGGCACTGGTCACCCGTACGCGCGACTTTCTGCTTTCTGGATGTTGCGCGAGGAGAGCATGGTGGAGAGCCGTTACAGCCAGGTGGCGCCGTTGGAGCTTGGAATTCCTCCAGCTCATTTCGAAGGGAAATCTTAGAAGCGTTCGGACGCATGTCCAGAGAGCTCTCGTTCGGGAAGCGTCTTTCGTCGTAGTTTTGGTGGTTTTGGTGCCCTGCAGTGCTGTGACTGTATTTCATGCCTTACTAGTGGTATCTGGACCTGTTTCTGTGTGTGTACCTTGGAAGACCGAAAGCTGTTGGATTTCGTGAATTGAAGGTTAGTTGTGTGCATGTAATGCCATGTTTTGTGCACCTTTTGCGTTGTATTCTTCCAAGCGTGTGGGTTCCTATAACTTTATCCGCTCAGTGCGATTATTACCCTATTGTTACCTATTTCCTTATCCTCTATCTGTAATGTTGTGCTCTTACCCTGTTGGTTAACCTGTATCATCACTTAACATCAGGTTGATATCATGTGTGATGCTTCAGCGGCCCTGCTACAGGGTACCGGTGCTCTAAAGATCTTCCTTTTTTGGTTATTAATTCATAATAACTCAGCTTGGGTCATGCATATTTTCCCCGAGTGTGGAAGGAATATGTACAGAATGTAAATAATTGCGGATATTATAACTCAACGTGCATTGTTTTCACCCTGTTCAGGTAATGCCTTACTGACACCCTTGCTGTAGCCCCAGTTGTCATAGTTAATTAATCTTACTGCTAACAAACAAAACCATTCTCTTTGGACCTCAAGTAACAGCATATGTGGGAAGTCTGGTTAACCTGTGCACGAGTTTGGCATATTTTAGGTGACACATAATGTATTATCCCTTGTTAAATCTAACTTCCTAACTCACTTTATTGTTTCAGATGCCTACAAGAAATATATCTTAGAGCTATCATCTAGCATGATCTGTAAAGGTGTTGAAGACGCTGTACATCAGGCAAGAGTGTGATTGTTCCACAGTCATGTTAGAGGGATGGTGAACGATATCAATAAAAAATAAAAAATAGAAGCTGCATGATTTGTTATTTCCTAATATACACAGCACAATAGGGTGCACAAATTATACAGGATCACCACGAGAGACTTGGACCTATTTGCACGTAGGACCCAACGTAGGTCCCACAATCAAATAGGATCCTGTTTATATGCAGGATCGCATTTGCATGTAGGTCCCACAACCAAATAGGATCCTGTTTATATGTAGGATCGCATTTGCATGTAGGACCCACAATTAAACAGGATCCTATTTGCATGTAGGACCCAACGTAGGTCCCACAATCAAATAGGATCCTGTTTATATGCAGGATCGCATTTGCATGTAGGTCCCACAACCAAATAGGATCCTGTTTATATGTAGGATCGCATTTGCATGTAGGACCCACAATTAAACAGGATCCTATTTGTATGTAGGTTCCTTCATCATGTAGGACCTGGTGTCATAATACCATATGGAGTCAAGTAGGAATTTCCAATAGGGAAGTGCCTACTTCTGTAGTCCATTCGATTCCCACAAAGCTTTCTGGCTTATTTGCTCATTCACCCATCCAGCAGCTCTTCGTCTTGTTCACTTTCAATGTTGCTCCCGACACTTCACAGAAGTGGAGCATGATCTCGAGCGCTCTCTCCACATGTGCCACCTCCGTACAGATGATGGCTACATCGTCGGTAGTAAGTGTCAGTTCCTCCTGGGTACTCTTGTATCCTGGATTGTCTCGTCTTCTATAATACGGCAGCATTGTGGCTCCACATACAGTGCAAAAAGCGTGGGAGATATGGGACACCCTTGCCGCACATTCCTCCTAACGTCAAACTTGGGTCTGACGTTACCTGTTATGAATAGCTGGGACGTAATGCATGCGTAGCATATCTGTAACCAGTTCTGCAATTCCCCTCCGATATTTACCCTGCTGCAGCACAAGTTTGTTCATTTGCCCATCACTTTTTGCAGTCATCTGCTAGTGGCCTGGTACTACAGTCGCTTGTGGTTTGCAAGAGTCGTTGCCACGCCGCCACCACTAATTCGTACTGCCATCACTCTCCAGTGTTGAAGTGGCGCCAGACTGCTTCGTGTGTGTGTGATCCAGGCACTCAAGTTGGCATGACAGAAGCAGCTGAAAGCAGGTATGCAAAGTCCACAGAGGGAAGCACTAGATCTCTTACGTGTTTCAGACTTTCTGACATTTTTATAGTCTTTGGACAGGTGCAGAACGTTAGTGTGACGTCAACGGCAGGAGAAGAAACCTATGAGAACGAATAGCTTCTTTGAAGGGTATGGGACTACTTCCTGTTGAGGTACAGCTATGACTATGGAACGCTAATTAATTTTCTAGAGATGCATCATCTACACTTGAATGCCCAGTGATACAGGGAAAGTTCATTGTCTTTGAAGCCTCCCCCCCCCCAGAATTGTTCAAAGCGTGTCACAGCTGCAGTGAGCCATGCAAGGCTACATCATATTGGTGCTAAATTTGCAGAGTCCCCCTATGCAGGACATAACTGTCATTTCTCTTTATTTCTCTCCCAATCCTATACCTTCTCAGAGGTTAATGTGGTTCTGCGTTGCATGGGCACTTCCCTTCTCTACTGATGCTTTCGGTTTCTTGTTCTGTTGAATAAACCTTCAAGTGAGAGTTTGCAGCCATCAAGCTGTCTACTGTGTTCACCCCTCATCTATATTGATGTGCTATAATGGCATAGCACATCAACATGCCGACAACCTACCAACAACAACCAAACAACCTTGCCTAGTCCTACTTTTGGATGGAAACTACATGATGTGGTAGCATCTACATACAGGGTGTTTAAAAAAACGTGTCATTCGGACTTTATAAAAAAAACGGAGCGACGGAAAAATACGGGGTAAACAGCATTCATGTGGCTACTTAGTTTACCATATTGCCAAAATATTTTCATTCGATTTTAATTAAAAGAAATTGGATTACTTTAATTGAACTCCAAAATTTCCCAAGTCAACCTAACGTTTTTTTTTTTACAGAATTAGAGAGCCCGTAGCGAACTCACTCAGAACCACCAAGAAATCCGCTCGATACTGCAAAGGGAACTGCCCAAAAAAAGTCTCGAAGTTGAGGCTTCAGAGTTTCGGGTATTCAACAGCGCACCAAATCAGTCGCAAAGATGCGCGGAGGGCAGGACATGCTCCTGCCCCCATGAAGCTAGAACAGTTTATCGCCGGACCGGCGTGCAGCACAAGACGCGCCGATAACAAGGCGGGTGACATTCCACCATACGTTGATAAACGGCAAACAAAAATGATTCCGCCTCTTTTTTCCCGCCCTCTTTTTTTCGACCTTCTATCTTTCATGGAGGCAGGAGCATGTCCTCCTCTCCACGCATCTTTGCGACTGATTTGGTGCGCCGTTGAATACCCGAAACGTTGAAGCCTCAATTACAGGACTTTTTGGGCAGTTCCAATTGCAATATCGAGAGGATTTCTTGGTGGTTCTGAGTGAGTTCGCTACGGGCTCTCTAATTCTGTAAAAAAAAAAAACGTGAGGTTGACGTGGGAAATTTTGAAGTTCAATTAAAGAAATTCAATTTCTTTTCATTAAAATCAAAAGAAAATATTTTTGCAAGATGGCAAATTCAGTTGCCACAAAAGTGCCGTTTACCCCGTATTTTTCCGTCGAATGACGCGTTTTTGAAACACCCTGTATATAAAATTTTAGTCGACGGAGATTTGCTGTTTTTGTACAACTTTCATTGTACATTTCTTTTGTCTCACTTAGTACACGTAAAGAAAAGTTCTCATCTTCATCATGATGACAGGTCATTGTTGGATGCAGCATTATTGTTCCTGTAATCGTTTCATCAACAGAGAATACAAAAGTGCACAAATGGTAAAATATCCCTTGCTCGTTAAATTCAAAAGGGAAATAGAAAGCTGTTTATACTTCTCCTGGTTTATTTTGTTCCAGGTTTTACAACTCTATCAAGTATATTAAAACATCAGACGCCAAGAGGTCCTACCCTGTTTCCTAAATCTCTGAACAATAAAAAAGAAAGATATGGTTTGAGTTGTGACAGAATGTTGCCTCTGCTCTTATATTATATTTCAATTAGATGTTACGATGCATTTGTCGTGTACACTGAAGGCAGTTTCAGTTTGCATGGCTGTCAAAAGTACTTTACAAAAGTACATCTCAATTACAGTAACAGAGAACTTATGCGCTAAATTATTTAGCCATTTTGGAGTACTAAGCACACCAATGCTGCATGGTTAACTTTGAACCCAGATCAAGGGTTGATAATACAAGAAGTCGGCCCTCAAGTCCTTTACAAATGCTAGTTGGTGATGTGATAATAAATCAGTTTCCTTATGGCAAAACAGAGTTAATCAAGTGTTAAATCCCAATCTTGGTCCAAATATTAATTGGCATTTGGAAACGTGGTCAGTAAGAAGTATATTAAAAGGGTCACACATGTTACACAGTTCAGCTGAATGATAGTGATGAAAATTATCTTATTTACTCCTCATATATACAAGACATGAGTATAATCTACAAATACAGATATGCCCCCAGGTTACTTAACCCTCCAGGAACAAACTATATAATAATTATAATATGCTGTGGTAGCAAAAAAAAATGTCAAAATCCCTAATAGCATGCACGGCGCAGATTGAGATCTAGTGGGGTACTTTCTATTGTATTTTCTCGGAGCACCCCATATCCTTCTTTTGAATGGTCGACAGGTGACATAACAGAATTTCCTGCAGAAATAAGGGTTTTCCGTCCAGTTTGCCGTTCAAGTAGCGCGTAAAGACCACATGGCGCTGCCGCGTATGTTGCCATGCTCTTCGGTGTCTCGGATGTATGTAAAAGACACTTGGCAGTACTTCTGTGCCAAGGCACAGTATTTCGAAATATTCGTTAGTTGTGATGCAATTGTCTGTCTGCTTTTCACACTCATTCTCTACGTCTCGGCAGCAAGAACCATAGTATGCGTCGGTTTGCATTTCACACATGAACACCTGCACGACGAAAAAACAGCAGTTGTTTCGGACACAAGTGCTTCTTCCTGATACATGGAAATTTTACAAACCAGTCCGTGTTCACGGCACGGTGAGCTACTGGTGGGGACGAATGTGACTCCGGTTAATCTCTGGACGAGGCATCTTCTGCTTCGAAGCACACGGAGGCACACACTTTCCAGCCCGCTTACGCACGAACAGAAGTTATGTGTGAGCGACAGTTCTCGAATGCGGAATACCAGCGCACTCATGTTGAAGAGGCTCGAGATTCTCGACGTAGAAAGTGGTTACAAATGCCCACTGCCATTTTTGTTTTCGCCGAATTAGCGAAAGAAATGGCGCGTATTACATGCGTCCTCGACAGATGGCGCGGGGTCATGCAACTGTTGACAGACTGCTCGGTTTCCTACTAGGTCCCTCGACATGCAATTATAGAAAATTCGATTACAGAAAAACTTCAGCAATTTGAGCCGAGTGTTTTGATATTTGAACTTTTGAAGGCTCAAGCTTTTCGCTGCACATAAAGTTTCGATTGGTTTATATTAACTTTTCGGTCCCTTTAAAAAGATCCTCTTCAGTGGGCTTTTTTGAATAAAACACGAATATTTTAGGATATTTTTAGAGAAATATATACAATTCTAGACATGTGACACGGAGTACAAAGGTGCTTTGCTCTTCTTGATTTCCGGTGACCTCCCATAGTTTGTGTTTACGGAACTGCCTTTCCCAGCAACATTGTATCAGTTTCTATTGTTTCCCGAAAAGTGGAGTTCCATGTACACGTGACTGAATGGTATGGATCCTAGACGCCTGTATTAGCTGCTGTGTTAAAAAAGTTAAAAAGACACAAAGTTAAAAAGTTAAAAGCTAATGCTGCGCGTACCTGGGCTTTTGCAAACATTCAACACTACAAAAGAATACACCGGGAATAACGAAAACATTTTCCGTGTGACGTTGAATCAGATTGTCTTTCACATCACATCTGAAGAAAATCTCTAAACAATCCAGATAAAATTGTCTGGATAAGATCCAACAAAAGCTAAACAACCCTGATTGTATATATTTTCATCAAGCAGGAGAACTACACAATGGGGCTAGTATTGTCAACTGTAAGATGGGATGCAGGCTCCTTGAGAGTCTGAAACAGTGGTATTGCTAACCGTTACTACGCCGGCAGTAACTCTACAACAGATTTTAAGAAAAAATCTCCCCGGGAACAGTACCGCAAGCGGTCGTATTTGGAAAGTTACCTTGGAATAGACTTCAACTGCAAATAGTTATTGCTTGGGGGGAGTGTCGGTTAGAATGTATGTTTCGCTTGTTTTCAGTGTCAGTAAACGGTTGAAAGTAGCGTCGTCGCTGTCCTCTTCCTTCTTTTGTCGCCTGGCCAAGGGTCTATAGACATCCTCTTTTCACTTAAGTCATCTCTGGGCCGGCGGACGTTCTTGGCCATGTGTTGCTCAGCCGTCGAAAGACTAATTACCTCAAAAGCCGATAATCGACTTTTTAATGATAAAAGCTACGAAGTTGTCCGAATGAGAACATCTGCTCCTTTCGGTCACCTGATATCGTAGCCGTTCAATGGATCGTCCGCAAAAGAAGTAGTGAAGAACTCCATTTGTTTCTTTATTTTGTTCACTGCCCATCTTCGGAGACGCAACGAACTCGCGGATGCTGCAGCAGCAGCTGCTGCTCTTTCTAATGACACAACTCCTTTCGAGGGTACTTATCACGGCCTTCAATCGGACCCGAAGAAGAAAATTCATGTAGCATGACACCAAGACTCGTATTCTCTGAAAATGAACAAATTACATCTCATTAGGGGTAGCATACTCAGTTCCAGGTTCCGTTTCGAAAATCGTTCGTTTGAAGTCATTTTGAGCCGACTCAGAATGGGACACACACACTTGACACATGGTTTCCTGCTGCGCAGAGAGATGCACCCCAATGTTTGCGCTGTGGAGTGCAACTCTCTGTGCAACTCTCTACAGAGCCTGACCACCTGTCCACCACACGAACATCATAGTTGTCGTCATTTTCATGAATTTTATCGAGATATCGAGAATATTTTGCTGAGTCATGAACCTCTTATACCCCCTTCAAGAACTTTTAGCTTTTTTAGGGGTATTGGGCTTTTTTTTGACCGACTTCCTGTGGCATCTAAAACATATTTCAAACCAGAGCGTCGAAAGGAAACCGTAACCGTAACCGAAAACTGGAATTAATGGTAATTTTTAGCTGGAACTCAACACGAACTGAACCGTAATTACTAGCGTCACGTTGGAGATGAACTGGAACCGAACCGATATAAAAAGTTCCGTTACCCGTTCGGCTTGGTGTGTGTAGGGGGTGATGTGAGGGTTCGAGCGGTCTGCCTGCCTTGATTGGCGGCACGTTGCTCGCGGCACGTTTCTCGTACCTATAATTGTGTAGCATATTAGAACATCGAACCGGTTCAGAACCGGATTACAGACTCTGAACCGGTAAATCGAACCAATATATGTGAACTCCGGAGCTGAACCGGTACCGAACGTTTATGACCGAGCCCGAACCAGAAACAATCGGAAAACGTTTCGGTTCAGCGCTCTGGTGTGCAAACACATTCTGAATACCAACTCTCACACAGGCACTAAGGCTTCGCCAATGCCGTCCTCCTAGCGGTATGTAGTGACGACGACGCTTGGGTTTCGGAAAGTGAAATACCAATGTTGATTATAGTGGTATGAGGGGCGTTCAATCTGTAATTTGCCAGAGTATGAACTATCGTTGTGGAAGTATATATAAAAACTGAGACGATGATTTTGAAACAGCTTCCAAGTTAAGCGGCACGAGAGTCGACATAGGCTGAATGTATATACAGTAGAATGGCAAACCACCAGATGCTGCGGTAGCTGATTCCTTAAAAACTGATACACTCTGACGTGTTTCGCCGCAGTTGGAGAAGGTCTTGCAGCCATGTGAAGCCTGTTCGGTCCCTGGCAGGTCATCGGTCCTCCACAGGATGGTCATTCGTGACGCAATCCAGTGGTTAAACCTGAGACAGCTAACAGCGGTGTAAGCCTCGTTCGACCAGGCAAAAGCTTTCGACAGAGTGCGTCATTCGTATCTGTTTTCCACACTTACAGCTTACGCTTGCCATGAAGCGTGGATTGGCTTTGTGGAAGTGTTGTACCTTGGTGCAAAAAGCCTGTTCTCCGTTGCTGGTGGTCTATCGCGTCCTGTTGAGATTACGCGCGGTGTACGGCAGGGCTGTCCCCTTTCTCCTGTATTGTACGCTGTTGCAATGAACCCGCTCCCCGTACGTTTAAGCTCCCTCTCTGTCCCTCTGAGGTTGCCTGCTGGTTGCCCCCCTCCTGTTTTTGCATATGCAGATGATATTTCTGTCATGCTACGAGGGCAAGCTTGCCTTGAACCGGTGCTGAAGGCTTTCGACGATTAAAGTAAAGTGTCTGGTACACAACTAAACAGGTCTAAGAGCGGTGCCGTCTACATTATGCGGAACCTTCCCGCGTTGCCCCCTACGGCGTACCCTCGAAAACTCTGGTCAAAATCATCGGTGTTGTCTTCGATGGTAGTGGGGTATCTCCTGTAAACTGGCTTAAACGTTCCTCAGTGTTCTCCGTGAACTCAAATCTGTAGACCTGCCCTTCACTTCCCGTGCCCTCTTACTGGCCTCTTGGCGCTACAGCCGTATGTGGTGTCTCGCCGCGTATGTCTGCCATCTGCAGTCATTCGAGTCGCCATAACGCGCAATGCATTCCGTTTCCTGTGGCATGGCCTAGAGCGAAAGGGACTTTGCCATTCACGTGTGCACTGGATCTGTGACCTCCTCCCAGCCTTGGAAACAAGTCTGCTTGCGCTGATATCGTACACCGATAAAAACCAACCTGACTTCTTCGGGACTCCGCAGTCGGCGGCGATCGTGGCCCGAACTATCATCTTGCTGTTACGATTCTAGGTTATAAATGTCACTCTGCTGAGTTACACTGCAATCGACGTAGACAGGAACACACCTGGTCGTACAGCGAAAGGAACTTTGGCATTCACGTGTGCACTGGCTCTGTGAGCTGCTCCCAGCCTCGGAAACAAGTCTGCTTGCGCTGATATCGTACACCGATAAAAATAACCTGACTTCTTCGGGACTCCGCAGTCGGCGGTAATCGTTGCCCGAACTAACATCTTGCTGTTACGGTTCTAGGTTATATATGTCACTCTACTGAGTTACACTGCAGACGGCGTAGACAGGAACACACCTGGTCCTACAGCGAAAGGAACTTTGCCGTTCAAGTGTGCACTGGCTCTGTGATCTGCTCCCAGCCTCGGAAACAAGTCTACTTGCGCTAATATCGTAAACCGATAAAAAGCATTCTGACTTCTTCGGGACTCTGCAGTCGGCGGTGATTGTGGCCCGAACTAACATCTTGCTGTTACCATTCTAGGTTAGATATGTCACTCTGCTGAGTTACACTGCAGATGGCGTAGACAGGAACACACCTGGACCTAGAGCGAAAGGGACTTTGCCATTCACGTGTGCACTGGGTCTGTGACCTGCTCGCAGCCTCGGAAACAAGTCTGCTTGCGTTGATATCGTACACCGATAAAAACCAACCTGACTTCTTCAGGAATCTGCAGTCGGCGGCGATTGTGGCCCGAACTAACATCTTGCTGTTACCATTCTAGGTTAGATATGTCACTCTGCTGAGTTACACTGCAGATGGCGTAGACAGGAACACACCTGGACCTAGAGCGAAAGGGACTTTGCCATTCACGTGTGCACTGGGTCTGTGACCTGCTCGCAGCCTCGGAAACAAGTCTGCTTGCGTTGATATCGTACACCGATAAAACCAACCTGACTTCTTCAGGACTCTGTAGTCGGCGGCGATCGTGGCCCGAACTAACATCTTGCTGTTACCATTCTAGGTTATATATGTCACTGTGCTGAGTTACACTGCAGACGGCGTAGACAGGAACACACCTGGACCTAGAGCGAAAGGGACTTTGCCATTCACGTGTGCACTGGGTCTGTGACCTGCTCGCAGCCTCGGAAACAAGTCTGCTTGCGTTGATATCGTACACCGATAAAAACCAACCTGACTTCTTCAGGAATCTGCAGTCGGCGGCGATTGTGGCCCGAACTAACATCTTGCTGTTACCATTCTAGGTTATATATGTCACTCTGCTGAGTTACACTGCAGATGGCGTAGACAGGAACACACCTGGACCTAGAGCCCCACAGACCACAAGGTCCCAACTTCGTTAGCCCCAATAACTAAAATACTCACACTTTTGCGCCGTTTAGGTGGATGTTCTTTCCCCGGTGTGGACAGGTACTGTGATGGCACTACAACTTTATTCAAACGACACTTAGCTTGGTATCCAATACGTTGAAGAGCTTAAGCGTCTCTTTCGTAATCGCAATCATGGAAATGTTCGCTACATACACGGGCAGTCGATGGAACTGCGCCTTCTTTCCATTCCGGCGGTCCGATTGCTTCCTGGCATGAAAACGCTGTCCGTCTCGTCACTGAGAAGCATATGACACTGGATGCTCGGCGGATATTGACTTGATTTAGGGCAGCCAACCACCCAACGTCGTCTCGGTATGTCGGCGAAAACCACAGGATACGACTGCGATAGAATGCGACCATCGCGCGGAAGCTGGCGTCATCGAGAATTCCACTCCCGATGAACGCATAGCCTGGATCGTACGGCGCATGCTCCTGGCGGGACCACGCACGTCACGATGACGTGTCGCGGACCCAATCTTGGTTCGCGTCAAGTTACTCAGGGTGTCTTCGTGCGGCAGCTCTACACGGCGTGGCGCCAGCTGTACTGCCTTCGCGGCTCCGTTTTAATTCGCTCCCAAGAAAACTCCTCGCATGACGAAGGTAAAACTTTGGTTCCAGACTCAGAAAAGTGTTTTCTTCCTGATGAAAATGCGAAAATTATCATTCCATAGTGCCTGTAAGAGACTCACGATGGTGGTGAAAGGACTCGGCTTTGTCGGCCTCACAAAGGTAATTTGCGGTGGTGGTGGTGGTGGTGGTGGTGATAGGGCTTGCCGTTGTCGGCCTCACGTATGTGGGCAACGTCACGACTCACGCCCTGGTGATTTGCCCTGTCACAGCAAACGTGCCACCAGCGAATTAGAGCGCTGTTGCACGGACTTTTAGATTTCCAATGCATAGACCCTATTGAGATATGAGCAGGTGAAGGCTGCTTTATGTTTTGTCTCGAATTCTTGCGCATTGTACAACCAGCTAGCTTGCATCCACCTATTGTTTCCATTGGTATATTGCCCTCCACCATGCGCAAGGACACTAATCTAGGCGACAAACCAAGACTTGAGGTGGCGCCACACTGCACACTCTCGTTCGTATAATAATCGCGACGCCGGTTCAGTAAGGAGGTTAGATTGATTGCAAGGGATCTAGCAGATCGAAACGTTTTACCTGCCCTACAATGCTGCCATCCTCGGCCGAGATCGAACCTCCGAGCTTGAGCTCAGCAAGCCAACACGTAACCGACTAAACTACCGAGGAGGGCTGCGCTGGCGCTGTGAAAGCATACATCTGTTGAAAGCGGCTGGTATCTGTCATGCAGAAGAAGCAGAAGGAAGCAGCGCGGGCTCGTGAAGAAGAAGAAAAAGTTCTAACACTCCAGTCGCTGTTCAGTCATGAGTGAACCTCAATGGATGTCGTTTCTTTGGCTCACATAATCCCGCTTCCCGTTGCACCTTCTGGAAGGCGAGTGTTACGTTGAAAGCTTTGTGTACATGCTGCTATATCTGTCAAGATACACGCATCTCATGCGCGGTTTATAGCACAGTATATACCGTTCGCAGTTTCGCGAATGTTTAACTCCCAAGCAGGAGCCGAGGCGCACTTTATGCGTTAATTTTCCTTTCTTCGAACTATGAGTAAACTTGAGCAGCAGGTTAAGACATATCGTTGACATAGATCGAATCTTCGAATGGGAAGACCTAACACTGTAGTAAGTTTTATGCTTGTAACACCGGCACCTACACTTGTGGTAGACTACTAATGTAACATGTGGAACAGTGGATGCTATGTCAGATTCATTCTATGGTTCACGATTTTGTCGAACCTCTTCTTATGTTCACAATGTTGCAACTATGATTTCAATACATTGTCAATTACAATAGTTTTAATTTTTCGTAGGCTCCATCAACCGCGGGGGTCTACAGCTGAACAGCAGCGGCGGACGCTGTCGACCCCTCGAACAGGTGGAGCTGTGTACAGGCCCCGCCACCCTTAACCGTAGCGCGGGAGCGCGTGGCCTGCTTGTATGTCAGCGCCGCCTTGCGCCGATGCTGGGATGGAGGCTCTAAGACCATGGTACACGAGCGCCTCCCCTCGATCGGTTGAGCTCAGGGTAATCGGCATGGTACGAATGGATCACCTGCTGTACAGCATCACCTTACGCCCTCGCAAAACAGGCACAATAACCGCGCGTGTGCGTTATCTACCACGCTTTATCTTAATGCCGGTTTGCGGAAGGGCGAGCTTGAGAGGCACAATATTCTGAAATAAGTTTGAGCCATATGCAAACACTGTAGGCCCACCCATGTTTGCTCTGAGCGTTCTGTTCACTATGATATGTGTCATCAGATAATTTTGTATGTTGTTTCATGGTGGTGAGGAAATACTTCGTAACGTATCTGTGCGGATGCAAATACGCCAAAGAAACACTGATATTTTTCCTCGTATACTGATTTTCTTACCGCTGAGGTGTCTGCAGAGAGTACTGAGTAGGTACTGAGCACTGAGTAGGTGATCCGTGCGTGCTTGTCATGCCGCGCTACGGTTAAGGATGGCGGCGCCTGTACCATATCGTAGAGAAAATAAAGTAGCTTTTCTGTTCGGTCTGGACATTACTCCTTGGCCCGTAACGCGTGCGTTTTGCGAAGGCCAGGCACTCGAGTCACCTTGCGCCGTGTTATTCTTTCACCGCTGTGGTTTGAGATCACGTTATCAGTGCTGTTATCGAGCAATATCCCGAGATGGAATGTTTTAGCGTAACAGAGTTCAATTGAAGTGATTGTGTCGTGGCTACTAATTTTGCTATTCTTAGTAGAAAGCCTAACTCTGACCACGACGAAGGCAACCACTCGGGAAGTTTTCGTTGATACTACGACACACCACGGCGACTGCGACCACGGCGCCAATTGACTACTACTACGACTACCACTACCACGACTACCACAACAACGACTACTACTACCACCACCTTGAAACCACGTAAGTGGTTTATATTGTAAATCCTTGATATTGATGATTATCGGTGCAGAACTGTTGTTTGTACGTTGTGAATTCTGTTCACCGCATCACTGCTAATGTATAATGTCCTTTCTTCCCGAGCTTTGCGTAATAAATTTCTTGCTTGCGTCAGCTCAGTCGTTCAGATAACATTTCAAACACTGGATGATGTGTGTTACTTCATGTTCTTCACCGTGTGTGACCGACTTCACCGTTCTTCACCGACTTGTGTGTAGCTGCCAATGTTGGCATCACTAACGTGGACGATATCGGTTCTAAATTTGCAGAGCGGATTTCAAAATTCTAGTCCATACCCATAAATAACTTTTTATTGGCGGGGGGTTTATTACCTCACTTACTTCGCTCACGGGTCCATCACAACGTTCTTTTTCCTTAATTTGTGCAATTTCGACTTGAAAACTACGCAAGAGTATCTAGCAAAAAATATATTGGGTTGTTTCTCTAAATGCTGATTCACAGCTGCTCCGCGCTAGACCGGCTTTAAACCACCCCCACCCCTAGTTTAAAGCAGTCCTATGCAAATACATGGGAGTTAGACCATCGCTAGAGCGCCGGGTTTACGTCGTGTGAACGGCGAACAAAATGAGACATTGAGGGCAAATATTGATTGGAGTGCAACAATATCCGCCTTACGAACGCTTCTAGTAGCTTTACAAGTGTAAACTTACATATATTTCGCCGCAAAATTTATGCGAAAAAAGTCTATGCGCTGTCCACACAAACTCCATGGAGGCCGCCAAGGGCCTCACGGCAGTCGGGTTAGAATAGCAGGGTGGTGGTTCGTGATTTGCGGACGAAGTTCTCACGCGATCAATTTAAACCAGACGTGACCAAACGTCACAAACCCAGTGGCTAAGTGGGACTGCTGAATACGGGCATGTGAATTCATTCTTCCCGGAGAATAAACCACATCGTCTGCTTATCATCAGACGCTAGAACATGATGGATAGCGTGGCAAAGATAGTCTGAAATGGCGCCCTCACCGTGCGATTTCCTCGTACCGGGTACCATCTCCACCACCACACACTAACAGTCGCGACTTGGCCCCAATTTTCAGCTACCAATCATTTTTACTCTGTATCCATGTCGTCCACGTTCGTATTGTGCGGGTGTGGACGGTGTGGACAAACATTACTGTTCAGTTGCTGCTATTGAATGGAATAGGCTCCCTAGTGCGCCGAAATGAATGTCCCGTAAGTCTTGTGTCAGTGCCTACTAGCTACAGAATATGCGGTATGTGCTTCTGGCTGCTTCTCATGATAGCAGTTTCTCTTTACAGAGGAATTAAGCCAGACGCAAGTGTACCGAACAACTCTCAATCGTAATATAACGGACCCATACGCATGCTGGACTACAGGACCGTCACCCTGGGATAGACCTGGCATGCCGTTATGCAGTCGTCATTTGTAAGCAACGTTTTTGTCTCATGTTCGGAAACGGAAAAATCCGTCGCATCGGTACTATTGTCCGATGGAAATAATGTCACTCGCAAAATGCCATGGGTCCGGTTTCACCAACGCTGGTTAACTTCGAACTAAGGTCAGGGGTAGCTAAACCTTGAAATTAGCACTTTAATTCCTTTTAGCAACGTTAGTCAGATATGTGCTGAATGTCTTACTGACAATAACTACTCTTGGTGAAGTAGAGTTCAGGGTTACAATCAAGTTCAGGGACTGCTGATCTCGGTTCAAATGTTAATCTGTGTTGGTGAAACAGGGCTATAGTAAAATATACAGTCGCTGGCCCAGACCGGAACGCTGGCAGGGTGACCGACTTTGTACGGGAGAACATTCTTTCTCCTGAGCAATTGCGTCGTCTACTTGATAGATAAATGCACGTGGGAAACTTGCACAGGAAATTGCAGCGATTCCGCAGTCAACTGACGGAGACGCTGTTATTGCCGCAAAACAACTGTTTCTATGAGTGGAGTATGCAGCCGTGCACAGCTGGACAGAACAGTTGTGACGAGCAGGTTAGTACGCGTCGTGGGCCGAGTTCAGAGGTAACTGCCGACATGCGTCTGGAAGGTCTGCAGAAAAACGGGAGAGCACATCCGGCAGAATTCTTTCCCACGACCTCAAACAAACGAACGGATGTTTTTGTCCAATCAGCCATGCCATTTGGTCTTTCGGCAAAGATCGAGGCGCGTTTCCAGCTCGACAGACGGTGTCGATAAGAAGATGCCTGGCAACGCACGCGCGCTAGATTTTTGCTCCACCTTCCCAACTGTGGTACTGCGGTTTAGCATCGGCAAAAGAAGGGCAAAAGCCGCGAGTTTTCCTGAACGAGGTGTTCATACGCTGTAAGCTAAGCAAGATGTGTGCTCACCCCATGCATATAAGCGTGGATGTTCAAGCTACCTCCCCTTTGGAGCCATTACTGTTCTTGGAGATTCACTCGCCGGCATTCAGGCATGTGACTGGGTTCCAACCACTGCCTTTGAAATCAACGGAATTGCTCTCGTTTAGCGCTGCGGCCCTTATAACCACTTACAAAGACAAGGATATTAGGAGACCACCCATTGCTCCATGCCAGAGTGTCACCCAGGCCATTCCAAAAGAATTGGTAAGCCGAGATTGACTGTCATGGTTCGAACACTGAACGTTATAGGGGTAAGGAAAAAGGACCGAGAGACAAGGTGCAAGAACGACACACAGAATTCTCACTTCGGTTGTGTCGTTCTTGTTCCGTGTCACCCGGTCTTTTTCCTTTTAATCGTTATGCCAGTCAGTCTGCGCCCTACCTCGCCTTCTAAAGGAAAGGAGACAATTTCCTCAATAGCCAAAAGGATAGTGTCACCAGTGACGCTTTTTGTGACAGGTGTCCTCCTCGAAAATGAGGAATACTAGAAGCAGCATTGTTCTATGAGGAAACGAGAAGCACCCAACGTCTGTCGGAAAAACCAGCGTGGGAACAGACAGCGAATGACACACTGCACTGTTTGGTTCTCTGCCGCGGGCAGAGCGGTATGTTGGATCAAGCCGTGGATCAAGGGAGGGGGAAAGTCCTGACCCACGTATATGTAGTTTTTGCAATTGACCTTAGTGCAGTAGTATGCTGTCCAAGGCAGGTCCCCCCCCCCCCCAAAAAAAAGAAAAAGATAAAGAGAACAATCTGCCTGTGGTCGGATCCAATTGTTTTATAAGTATTTGCGCGTTTGTGCTCGTTATTAGAAACAGCAATAAGACGTGGGGGCCCGAATCAATACCGCCACCTGCCTGTTCACGCCGCTCACTCACATTACGGTTACATACGTACAGTGAACTATTCAAGTATCCATGGAAAGAAACTGCGGAAACATAGACGCGACCAACCGACCACATGAGCCTCAGGTAGAAGATACATGATGTGGCCAGAAATGCTTGTAAGATAGCCAAATACCGAACTGTACGTTATCGTAAGAGAAAATATGCGGAGTGGCGTACAAGAAATGCCTCTCGGTTTTACGCGGCCGATGTAGTGCGTTCGACAATTTAATCCCGTAACATCCCAGTAACTGGGTCCCGTATGCACTGCAATTAAGTTAAAATCAATAACACTAATGCTATTCCTGCACATGCGTTCATCTACAGCTTGTACGCTCTAAGGAAAAAAGTAGAAGTTTCTACCCAAACAGGCAACTCCCTTCCTGGTAGAACGACAGTATTTCTACCATTTCTGGCCAACCCACGTGCGCCATCTCCTCCTCGGGTATGTACGCGGCGCCGGCCCCTTCCCTTGCTCGTCTCTCGCACATTTGGTCTAAGAAAAAAAAAGGTAGAATTTTCTACCCAAGCGGGTAGATCGACAGTTTCTACTCTGTAGTTTGTTTCTACTCTGCAGTAATACCCAAAATGTAAAATTTCAGTAGAAATGTGGTTGCAGTACATCTCTACCGAGATGGGTAGAAAATTCTACATTTTTCCCTTAGAGTGTAGTAATTCATTCTTTTTGGTGCAAGCTACACCTTTCTCGGCATCAATCAGGCGGTCAGACACGATAGATTTTGGTGACGGCTACCGGGTTGCAGCGTACCACGCGGTGATGTCAAATTCTGGAAGTGTCATTCGGGTGCTGTCGTCGGTGTCCTTCCGTTTGTTTGGGTGAAGTCTGACAACATAACGGGTGATGTATCGCTGTTATCGTGAGTTTCCTTGTGAAACCCTTCGTTTATTGTTGACTAGGATTTGTCAATCAAATTGGATTGACGCTGTTTCTGGTACAAATATTCCCTAAAACCATACTAACTAAAGACCTGGGAAGATATGTTCCATGTATCGGACTGGGAAGGGGTCCTATCTGATTGAATGAAACAGTTCTTTTCTGAACCACGACCAATCAGCCCGTTGCGTCTTGAGCAAAGTGGAACGTCCGTCCACACGTCGTCTAGGTTTACTAAACGATCAAATCCTCATAAATTAAATTAAATCAAGTAAGCGTTCAACATAACGCAATGCTGAACGCAGTCGGCTGCAATGACGGCGGCCGAACGCAAGTGTCAAGGCACTCCGCTTTTACCAGATCGAACACGTGTCGAGGAGAGAGAACGGTTTATTTGGGGCGGCAGCACAGAGACGAGAAAATATAGAAGAGGAGAAACGGCAGCGCAAAGCGAGCGATTTCAAGCGCCCAAGTGCCGTTTAATAGCTGCTCCAGGAGCACGAGAAGCAGGGGAGCAGTTGCTTGACGCGAACATTGTTTCTCCCGGGAACCTTTACTGAACACAGCGATCCTCCCAACAAGGTCTTCCAAGTGATATGTGACGATCATAGAGAGGTCAGTCATCTGATTCCAGTTTTGCCATCAGAACAGGTCCCTCAAAATGCTTTTAAATCATCTGGGTTAGCGTAGGACGTGCTCGTACAGCCAGGAGGGAAACACCGTGTTCACATTGGTAAGCGGCGTATTTACCGAGGATTTTTCGCTGGTCATTTCGTGGCAACGCCTAATGAGCTCGGAAATTGCGAGGTCGGCGACCACGCTGGACCACCCGAATCCTGTCCACCCGAATTCAGCCGGGAATCTAGCTATTTTAACAACTTTAATCATGTTTGTCTTCGGGTATCGTTGTCTGCTAACCCACGTGAACTTCGGCGTGTGGGCCAATGCGGGCTCGCGCCACGCTCGCGTTGCGAATGTGACAACACCGTATATAGTTACCGTAACGCACTTCCCGGTTATATCGAGGCTGGGTGAAAAAAGTGTTAGCTGGTGAAGATGCCAGAATGGTTCGCTTTCACCAAGGAAAACGCCTGCTCGGTTTCTGGCAATAAAAGAGAAAGAAAATGGCAAGGAAATGACCAGGCGAGTTCCTCATTAGTATATTGCGGCGAAAACTGGAAGCAGACGAGACAATCGTCTGGGCTGCTCTCCCGTTAGCGTGCCCTATTTCACGTCCTGAGATCCTAAGCTGCAGTGGGAGCCGAACATTACCGCATCGTTCCCATAAAATTATAATAATGGAAGTGATTTTTTATGCAAGGGTTGTCTGCGTGTAATACAGCGACATGTTCCACGTGCCACAGTATAGGATAGCGGATGATTTCGACCAGCTGGGGTTTTTTCGACGTGCGTCGTACAACACCGACACACGGTGCTGGAATCAATGTTTACCTCTCCCACATTGCTACAGTCCTCGGTCGAGTTTCAACCGGCGATATTGAGCTCAGCAAGTCCACACGTTACCGATTGAGCTACCAAGGAGGGCTATCTTTCTCGTGCACGCGTTTCCGAATGGGATAGTCTTTAAGCGTGACGTGAAATGGGCTTTCACTGTCACAATCCTGTTTCGGACATCAGGGTCTATGTTCTCATAGATACGGCAGGGAAATTTAGTTAGAAAGTTGGGAAGGTTGGTTCGCAAGCGATTTCAATACTGTATACTGAATGATAATGTGTACCATTTTATCTATTTGTTTTTACGTTGAGTCCTTATTTTCAGGTGTGCCAAAATGGACTATATCATAGGGTAGTAACCGAAAATCAGGGGCACCTTGAAACCGACACCACCCGACTCGACCAAGGGGGCCGTACGTTTGACAACACTTTCACAGTAGCGTACGACTCGGATTGCTCTATGTCGAAAACGGTATGTATATAATTGTGAAGGCCCTCTATCTCAGTAGCCTGACATATTCGAACAATGCGAACATATTGTTAAAAATATATATGCATTACCTTTCCGAGGCGCAATATAGCATATGCTGAAGGGCACTCCTTAGAAGGGCATTAGTAAACTCCTAAGGCAATGTCTTAATTTACTTTCAAAAATTATCTATTATAAAAACTACGAAGCTATCCAAATGAGAATATCTGGTCCTTTCGGTCATCTGATACCGGAGCGGTTTTCGGAAAAAGAAATCTTTCGATAGATCGTCCGCAAAACAAATCGTGAAGGAACGCATTTTTTTCATTTTGTTCATTGCGCGTCTTAGAGACGCGTCTTTTCTTCATCCCCAGTGTGAGAGACGGAAAGACCACACAATCGCCTCTTGCGTCCTGGAAGAACATTAACAGAAAACAGAAAATACAACCCAACATAAGGGCAGTTCCGATGTCACAGGGTACATTTGTTTTTGTTTTCTTTCTGCAGGTTAGAGCTCATCTTCGACGCATGAGACAGCACTGCGCTTATTCACCCTCCCACACTGGGGGTGATGGAAAGACGAGTCTCCGAAGATGCGGACGATTTATTGAACGTTTTTTTTTTCTCTTTTTTCTGAAAACTGTTCTGGTATCAGGTGACCGAAGGGACCAGATGCTCTCATTCGGACAACTTTGTAGCTTTGCTTTGCTTTCGAGTTTGCTAGTGCCCTCCTAAGGAGTGCCCATCAGCATATATTATATTGCAATAGATTTGATCTAGGAAAAAAGTGATATACATATTTCTTTAAAAATATGTTAGCTGCGGCACCCCGTATTCAGTGTGTATCAGAAGCCTCTGTGGCGCAAGTTCCAAACGATAGTTTCTAATGGTGTATTCTACAGAAGCGCCGTGTCAAATGGCGTATTTCATAAAACGCAACGTCTCAGGGGTGTGCTCCACAGCGGTGTTTGTCAGCTTTCTGCCTGAAAAAAGGTATTCATTTGCAGACACTCTATGAAGGGCGTAGAAATTTTTCTGTGCTCTTCGTGTGAGAGCCACGCCGCCCTTGCGTGTCGGTACATCTCGGGCAATTATCCCGGATAGGCTTGACTACTTAATGGAAGAAATGAGTGGCTCGATGAAAGAGGTTAGCTTATGGGTCACGCCGACGGGCCTGCAGACAGTTGGCTACGAAGGACTGTGCTCGCTGTCGCTGCGCGCGCCCTCGTAGCCCCATGTGCGAAGAGCACCGCAGATAACACGGGAGTACCTGCGAAATTGAAGCAATACGCTGCAAATTCGAGGGAAAACAAGATGTGCGCGTGCTGGTGCATCACGCTGTGCACTTAATGCGCTGCGCAGTCATAATGTTGATAATCTGCTAACAACGAGCGAGCTTGAAGTTGTGCAGGGGTTCCACTCAGCAGTTGGCAGTAATGTTTTTGCTTTTAATGTATGGTAAAGGTAGCGCCTCAACGTACACGAAGAAAATGTCACTCTACGATTCTCCTGTTTTGCACGTTACAAGCAGGGTGCGAAATATTCGCTACAGTATTTTGATCTACGTGGTTGGCCCGGATTTCATTGTACACTCCGTCCCACGCTGCTTGTAGTGAATGAATGGAAGTTGTGTGCGCACGTACACGTCCTTGCAATTCTTTTCGGTGAATAAGTTTCGCACATAGTGGCGGTGACCCGCTGAGATTTAATACAATATATCAATTTAAGTGGAAAAGTAAAATATCGTGGTATGTGCTCCGTACGTCACGTAATTCCTTGTCGTTCCCGCTGAGATTAGCTTCTAGCTGCAGCATGTTCGGAAACATAGCGATACGTGCTATTACGTTCAGAGTGTTTGAAATTGCCGAGAACCTAATACTAAAAGGGTGTGTGACACCAACAACATACACCAACAACTTTATTTTTATGCTGAGCAATGGAGAGTTTCACTAGGCATTCAAAGATGTTGTTATGCGTTTGTATTCGTAATGTGACGTTGCAAACATCATGCAAAAATCATCAAACACCGCAAGTAAGCGAAAATGCGGGACACTTCGAGGCTCGTGATGCCGCGATAGGCCATCCACCAGCCCAGTTGCTTTCGCACTGTCGCACACAATCTGGATCGGTCAGCAATCCAGGTCCGCGCAATCCCGCTGGGCGCGCCGTGCCGTCCGCACTTCACACTCGTGATCTTGGTGTTTCGTTTGCAGCCGTCTGGTGGAAGCTTTGCATAATACCCCCTGAAGTTTCAAATTAAAAGAAAACACTGGCCTAAGATGTCTACTTGAAATAAATTTACATTAATACAAATGCGATTTTGTCTGTTTCGGCGTTTGTCTGTTTTCTTACCCAGGCAGAAATCAGGACTGGTTCCCGAATGGTCCCCAAGTGGTTCCATTTGCAGTTGAATGGTCCCAGATGGGTCCCCAAGTGGTATTAATGATCCCACTCTGGCTTTAAGCGGGTTCCACTCTGGTCCCAGATGGGTCCCCAAGTGGCGTTAGTGGTCCCATTCTGGCTTTAACCGGGTTCCATTCTGGACCCAGATGGGTCCCAAAGTGGTGCAGTGTTCCCACTCTGGCTTTAAGCGGGTTCCATTCTGGGCCCAGATGGGTGCCAAAGTGATGTGTGGTTCCCACTCTGGCTTTAGGTGGGTTCCAAAGTGGTGTGTGGTTCCCACTCTGGCTTTGAGCGGGTTCGATTTTGGGCTCAGATGGTTCCAGCACTTCCAGCTGGAGCCTCACAGGTACCATTTTGTTCCCAGAATGGTCACTTGAGACTCCAAGTTGGGCAGCTTCCCAGCTTTCCCCTTTGAGATTTCATCTTGTCCACACTTGTCATATATCCTTCTGGTTTTGTTTGATCTATTACTCTGATCTATTTTAGCACATGCATGATCTCTTTTTATTGCTGTTTATCCATGTGCGTGCGTCTGCGATAAAATATATGCTGTATCCCTGTAACTCCAATTCGAGCACATATTCCCATCTGAAGGTGCATATCATAACATATTAAGTACCAGAGAAAGGTACAAAATACATCTCAACAACAACAAAAATTAAGCTAAATAACTAGAAGAAAGACAACGAAACAAAAAAGAAAGGGTAACTGCAGAGGCTGATGCAATGTGAAGACGCTACGGCGGCTACAAATTCAAACTTCAAACGGCGAGAGCCGAGAGGGAGAGGAAGGGCGAAAGAGGCGAGAGTGGCAGGTGGCATGGCGGCATGCATGGCAGCATGGAGGTAAGAAACTAAGGAGATGCCCTAAGCGCCTCTCCCAATGCAAGCGAGCGTGCTGTGACCCGCGCATGGCATTGTGGTTAGTTGCCCACACACGCGACCCATAAACGTCACGGCAAGACGTCATAAAACATGGCGTCCTCCATGTCCGCGGCGTATCTTACCTGAATACAGAGACGAGCTGCGGCCGAATAACTTGTTTCCGCTTTCATAACATCTTAGAAGTTATCACACCCGTTGAAACACAAGATAGATCATCTCAGTGTGGAAGCAATGGATCACAAATCGCTAGAAGGCGTACGTACGTCATCGTGACATTGCCTGGCTTCTCTTCTGTTTTGCTCAACTTTTGTTGTGATTTATCACGCGGCAAATGTTGAAACAACCCATAACCTTCAAAGTATTGTGCGAATGGACTCCTTGAAGGTAAGACGTTTGCTGAAGATGAGGTTTGCTAAACTTCCAATCCTCCGAGCAGACCGCCATAACGCCGAAACATGTGGGGATCACGTGACCGGGCAACTAGATGGGCGTGGTATTGCCAGGAGAGACCGCTAGAGGGGTCCCACGGCCCTCCGATCTTATAGCCCTCTCCTTAGTTTCTTACCTCCATGCATGGCAGTTAGAGCTTGAACGCGTCGCAGCAAGTTGGTTTGGTCTTCAGTTGCCGTCGCAAGGATGGTGTATCTCCTGTGCAGTATTTACGTGTGTTTTAGTGGGCTTTGTAAGACAATGCGATGACAATAGTTCCTGTGCAACACATTGTCCATTTCCCGGAAGAGTTTTGACGCCAAGAAGACCTGAACGGCGAGGGGCAAAACGCACTGTGAAGCGCCAATCGCACTGCACGTCGCGAATGTTTGCAGGTATGAGTGATGACCGTGATGTTTTGATTACTATTAAATAGATGTTTCATTTTAGAAACTTAGGAGGAACTTGAAGAGAAACAGGATAAGAAGATTCCGAACGTACGGTGAAGAGGAAAGGGGTGTCGTGACCTGCATGGAAAACAGGAGTGTCATGTGTCATCTTCTCTAGGAAAATACAAGATGTGAGGTGGCCAACGAACGAAAGCTCCCTGTGGTCCGTGAGTGCATCGCACAATCAGGCATATGCTTTGTCAAGACACAGTGAGTGATCAGACTTATACTACGTAGTATGAACAAGTAGAGATGTATTGATTATTTCTTTCTGCTCAGTGTATGCTTTTAGCAGAATAAACGGTATTTACTTGAGCAATATGTGCATTTCTACGCATTATTTTCAGTCATGCATTCAGTGGCCCCAGCTGCTATGTGGCCGGACCCCGGACCACTTAGCAGAGGGGGCCACTGGATCAATTCCACTGGTTCCAGTTCAAGTGGGACCATCGTGAAGCTGGTTCCACTTTCAACTGGTCCCAGTCACTAAGTGGGACACACTCAAAGTGGGACCTGTCCAATAAACCACTTTGAAGTGGTCCCACTCCAGAGTGGTCCCATTCTGAAGTGGTTTAACGAACTGGTCCCCCATGGGACCACTTGGCAAGTGGGACCAGAGTGGGACCAGTTCGTTAAACCATTTTGAAATGGTCCCATTCCAGATTTCTGCCTGGGTAGTGCGGGCGGCTGTCATCGCAACAATCTTGCCAACCCTGAAGCGGCACTGCGAGTAGCGAGAAGGCGAGGGTGAAAGGAAGCCACTGCACTTGCGCCAACCCTCCTTGAATCTTGGAGTGTGTAATCATGTTCCCGAGTGGGGGACAAGTGTATGCGTTGTTGATCTCTGTCGCCGAGACTCACTTTGTCCACACCTGGGGAAGATCACAATCGCTGCCTAATCATGATTGCGCGCGATGTGGATCCTGCATCAGTACGTTTTGGGTATTAGTCGACGAGGTGCAAGGTTCTGCCTTTCACAGGAAGACACGTGAGCATCTCGCAGCCCCATAAAAATCGTTCCGCGCGCTGGGAGCATCAGCGCATAGACGTAAACAACGTCACCGAGTGCCATTTCCGCGACCAAGCGCTCCCATGGGGTGGATAGGCCGGTAAGCACACCGGTCCTTCTAGTTCACCATAGTTGCCCGCCATCCGCGTAGCGTCGTCGTCTTCGCACCGACTTCTAAATCTCTTGCGTGCGCTTCTGTAAACCTGATTTTCTCACTGACCTGTGCCTCGACGACATTTCTAGTACGATCCCACAGTTTGGTGACACAACCTTCGAATGGCCGCACTGTCACCGTCGTAGCCTTTGCTAAATTGTGTCCACTAGCCTAAATCATTTTCTCACTGCCTTCGAAAGAGGACATTTCGGGACACATTTCTCGGGAGAACAAGCTTTGGAACTTCCTGTCGACGACTTCATCGGTGTTCCTTTGTGTCCTTCTACGATATACGCTTATGTGACTTTTTGTGTTCCTATGTTTGCCGTACTACACCACAAACTTTACGTTAGGTTGAAAATACGAGACACGCTGCTCGTTCAAAACTGTGATAGGATAGTCTCTCAAAATTTGTTCTTGGGAAGCCAACCGAAGCCGTGTTGTCCGAGCTTCGAAAGCAGATATTAAGTTAGAAAAATTGGAGGAAAATGCACGTGCTCTATCTCTGCACATACAGGAACCGCTTAAGAAATTTACTTATAAATAAGTTCTGCAATAGTGCAAAGAAAACACGTGCAAGTTGCACTTGAGCTGTCTGGCTTTGACCGAATAGCGTCCCTATACCCTGCTGCGTCCCTATATATAAGGCATAGATTGAGATGTTACCCGTCAGAAAGAACTCGTTACAAGCTAAGTTACCGTGTGCAAAATGAAACTAAGTTAATGACGAAGTTGTTCAGCATGAAATGTAATTCGCAGTTACTGAGTTACTTTAAAAAATAATGAATTACTTGCAAGTTACACCGGACACAAAATAACATTGCGCAGGTGCAGCGCGCGTGGCAAGTTGAGTTAGACCTTGAGTTGCCTGCGGAGGAGTGCAACACGCTTAGATCGTTTTCGTTTATGTCCAACAATAGACATCTCCCTATTTGTAAACAAATGACGTCGAAGTCTTCGACAGCGCCAAAGTTCAGTAGAATTCAACCACACTCGAAGCTAAAGGTGAACAAGGTCGCGCCCGACGGCCACGGTCTTCAGGGGACTACGACATGGTCCCTTGAAGGGACGCGACCCTTGGGCGCACTTATCTTTCAATGTGACACAGCGAACAAGTGTCCGTTCGTGGAACCCAGCCCTCCTTCAGATTTGTTTCGGTTTCATTCTGTCTACAAACGTCATGATGGCGTTTCTCTTATAGAGGTCTATCTGAACGCTTTGCATCTTACCCCAGGTAGGCGCACAATGGTTCAGCTTGATTTCAATGGCAGCGCTTCCTACTTCCTGAATAAAAAAATGTCATTGATTGAATAACACGTTTTATGGCAAAAAACACCATAAAGGAACCAGAGAAAAAGCAAGAAAATATGTGGACGTGAGTGAAAAGCGAATTAAAGGAACTTAGCTTAAGTTAACTCGCTTTTCACTCACGTCCACATATTTTCTTGCCTTTTCTCTGGTTCTTTTATGGCGCTTTTTTTTTGGCAAAGTTGTTGGTTTTGGCAAAAAGTTTGGTTGACTTTGGCAAAGTTACCTGAAAAAGGAACGAGTTACTTGTAACAGTTTACCTCGAACTCTGCTATAAGGCGAAGATTGTTCTGATTGCTTCAGATAATGGGCATATCTCCCTTCTATTCAGACCATTTGTCCTTCCAGAATTACAGGCACTAAAATGGGAAGTGGGTGTCTGTGAATAATTGATAAGTAGCGAGCTCGTAGCTGTAGTATGGCAAGACGAGGGATTTTCCGGGGTTTCGTTAACATGAACGGGTGTCGGTTTGCGAAGAGTCCGGATGTAAAATGTAGATGCGGAATTGTTCCGACTCTGAAGGATTAGATACTGTACTGTACTTTACAGCTACTAGTTCGAAGACCTTTTTGAGGGAATGAGTGAGTTTTTACAAATTGCGAGGAAGCATTACAATTTGCTGACAGCATATTTCTTTTCTTGACAGATGTGTTGGCCTTTCAATAACTGTAGCTTCACGGGCGGCTACGTCATCTTCGACGTCCACTTTCAGTACCTGTGTTCAGCACCCCCAGCATTCGTGGATTCCAAGGGTGACTCTGGCGTTGTGAAGTGGGCAAAAGTTAATATGAACAAGAACTACGTCGGCATAAACTGCAGAGACTCCTGCTGATAAGTTCATGGGTAAAGAATGTGATTACCATTTGGGTGCGGAGTATTGTTTATATGGCCGTGAAGCAATCTGATGTGATATGATGCAATATATGATATTCCATCCATGACTCCTGCCTGCAGTCTTCCTGCCCTGTTAGACAGCGTAGGGGCTGTGTTATGCTGCCTTGCGTGATGCTGAGCCAAAGTCTTAAGCTTAAGCTGGAAAGCCGAAGTCCATTAGTATGGACTCTAATATAAAGCTATGAGAAGTGTCGCATTTGCATTTGCGTTCTGAGTACGGCCAGGCGGATATCCTCTCGGAGACAGTACGTATATTGCAATACCGTAGAGCAAAGGCCGTTCTATCCTCAAAATCGTGAATCCTAATTTTGCTGTGGAAATGAATCGACCATGGTAGGTTTCACTTTATATCCTGTTCGTATTAAAACATCCAAAATTAAATCGAATATAGAATCCCGTATTGGATGTGATTCGCTTCGGTATTCAAAAGAAGGCGAAAATTCGCATATATGCGACATTGCGAACGACCCAAATCATAAACAATGTCGCATAAAATGAGAATGGATGTCAAGCATGCCATGCCCAAAGCAGAGTGGGGGAGTGACTTCATTTTAATAGTTTTCGTTTTCGATCAATCGGTCGACACACATGAGTAATACACAAAAAACGCACTATATTACACAAATAAGTAATACAGTAATGTGTAACAAATGTAATACAAAACAAGAAACATATGGCGCACGTAAAGTCGAAAGAGTTAAATCAATCAGTGCGTCTTTAAATGTAGAGATGTCCCGGATGGCGACGATGTTACGGGGAAGAGAGTTCCACTCCCATGCTGTATGAATAGAGAAAGAATAGGAAAATGACCGTGTTAGTAAATGAGTGGGCGACACGGTAGGAGGTGTAATCTGGTGATGAAAGGTGGTGTGCACCATTGGGCCGTTGATGATGCAGCTTGTGGAATAGCTTGTGGAATAGAAGCAGCGTCGGCTAAAGCCGAGATGGAGGAGGAATGAAATGATGAAAGGGAATAAAGCCATGGATAACGCGTAGCGGCATTACATATCTGAGTGATGTGGGTTTTCCATGACAGGTTGGATGGTATATGAACACCAAGGTACTTGAAAGATGTAACAGACACGAGAGCTTCGTTTTTAATAGTCTACATCGGATGGGGCGACGCATGAACAAGAGAATCTTCTAATGTTCCACTGACCACATCGAGTACCATGTTTGTAATGAGTTATGGTCCGGCTGAATGAAAGGAATGTCAGGAGGACTGGTTATTGCTCGATCAATTGAACCTCTGTATGCAATAAGGGAATAAGTCGATTTATCCCCTTTTTGCTATTTTTGCTGCAATGACATCTACATACCAGTATGTACCTGCCAAAGACATTATTGCAATTCATTGGCCCGCTACAGGAAGGTAAGAAACGGGAAATGCATGTATGTCAATGGGACGGGCAATCAGATAGGCCCCTTTTCTCGGTTTGGGATTTATTTACTTAACCCCTTATTGCATACAGAGGTTCAATTATAGAATCATCAGCGTAGAGTGGAATAGATAGGCAATGCCGTCAGGTAAAAGCCTAAGCCTGAGCCTAAGGTGATAAAAAATTCTGACTGCCTACGTACTCGCCGGAGTATTGTCCTACTTTCGGCAATTTCGTAGCCCTCCTAGCGAACCCCACTTTTTTACGGAAATATGAAGTCCTCCAAGGATAACCACACACCCAACCGAAACTATGCACAGTATCGCAACAGAAATAGTCTAAAACAATCAGAAAATTTTCGGCTTTAGCCCAGCCTGCTTGATTGTCGCAAAGAAAAGCGCGCGGTATTTGCAGGGAGAGGGGGAAGTGTTCCCGCCGCTTGTTTTACCTTTCTTTGCGCCGCGTTGACCTTGATGCTGGTGACAACCGACTTATCACAAAGAAAGCAGCCATCTCATCACAAAGAAGGGGATCACTCTGCTTTACACTTCATAAAATAAACTTCGAGAATAAACTCCTCAAAATAAGTCACGAAAAAATCCACGGTGTAAAGATAAAGCCGTAAAAACCAACTTTTGCTATACAAACGCTTCAGATTCAAACTTTCAAAATAAATCGTCTCTGATTGGTCGATAGCACGACAGCCTCAGAGCAGCGAAGGCTTTTGGCTCCCGCGTCTCAAAATAGTTCCTCGCAGGGTAAGGCTTTTTGCGGTGGGCTGGGAACGAGAGTACCGAGTCCTGACGAATCGTTTACTGTATTCTCCGCCGGCTATCAGGATTCTGTTGACACTGCAGTTAATGATTTGTTCTGCTGCTCCCCTGTCAAATTTGAGTATGTCCAACTCTGAATTCGTGCGTGCCACCAAATGAGTTCCCGGTGTTGGTTCCAGCTATGGTGGACACCTGCTATATTATGAACATTGTCGCGAACATCGCCATTCTCCTGCAGCTGCCTTGGTTGTGAAGTCGTAGAGTTGAAAAGTGACGATCGGCGAAAAAGCCTGATTCCGATACCGTGTGGATGTGTTGTGTTTGTCCGTCTGTATGTGTTTGTGTGTGTTCCAGCCTCAGAACCGTAGAATCGTGAAATCAGAACCTGCCTGTGGTTTTCCTTGTGAGCCTACGTTCTGATAAACGCAGGGACCAGGTACTGGACAGACTCTCGAATGCATTTCTGCAAATAAGCTGCATATGAATGTGAAGAGATTGTTTGTTTGTTTGCAAGAAAAAACCATTTTCTCTCGGACGAATAACTTGAGTCAGCAGAGGTGTCCTATTTTTTTGTAACCAGCATACGGTAATCTCAAAGTGTAACGAAATAAGATTCTGATTTCAGGAACATCCACATTGATTCGCGCACCTTCCTAGACAACGATTTGCCATGCAAAAGCCGCAAAAGATGTATCTAGGCATAATACATCAAGCACTTTGTTTTCACTGGTCTTTGAATACCCTGGAACCTAAGAATGCCATTTTCTTAAATACAGTGAAATTTTCTCACGGAAATTTTTTTCGTCTTTTTTATTCACGTGGATATACAGTGCAAATTCGGGTTATCAAATGTTGGAACTGAAGAAAACCAAGCGCAATAAGTAACTGAAATCAGAAGTGCGAGAAATGAATGGCACACGTTGTTGTATTTCTTTGCCTTCCTTTCTCTCCTATGATCTTCACATTTACAAATCCCGAAGTACGTTTATTAGCAGGTCACTCTTTATGCCAAGCACCCACGCCAAGAAGAGGTCTAAACTTTACGGTACCAGCTAGTTCATTGTATGGTACCCTTGCACCTATTTTTACAGCTTATAAATATTGTGCCGAAATATGAAATCGCTGTAAAGCTTTCATCCTGCGCGACATTACATTAAATGTGCTGCTTGCAGTTCTCCAGCGTTGTTTCTTCCTCACGTTCAAGCGAAAAGGCAAAAAGAACGCTCCGAGGCTTACTCTCACACAACCATTATTTCGGGGCCATGTCCTCGCGCTAAATGGTCACGAGCATACTTTTGAAAACTACAGCGGCACATGCGGAAACCTACGTTGCATTTGCACCGACCTTCTATTTCCAATAATTAAACGAGACCTAATTAGTACATCCACTTCGGATGTAGAACATGTTGTCATCCCTTATAACTGCAAAAATATGATTTCTCTAAGAATAAAAAAATCAGTCCATGGACACGCTATATGCACCGCACCTACTAGAAATTAATCATTGCTCGCTG